>NW_026263541.1:0-32759 GCF_009650485.2 Drosophila albomicans | reverse complement strand
GTCGGATGTCCTTTTAAAAGTGGCATGTTCGACCTAAAGGTTTGATTTTCCATTTTTAAGCAGAGATGTAGTGCGGTAGGTAAGTCTGCTGGTTCTTTCATGCCTAATAGCGAGGCAAGTCACCTTGTAGCCCTCGAATGAAAGTGTCTAGAGCTTTGTCTCTGTATAATTTGTCAACATTGCTTCCCCGTTTCTGTCAATATCCATGCTACTCGTTTTATTTAAAATTAGGGACAAGTGTCTGTATACGTCTTTATGGAAATCTTCCACTGATTGATTCGTACCTTGTACTAATGTAGTCATTTCATATACTAGGGTTGCTATGGTCTCGTTTATCTGCATAATGCAGCGAAAGACATCTACACATGGCATCCAGTTAAGCGGTACCTTATATGCTTCTAAAGCTTGGTCTGCACTTTTCGTTATCTTGTCTCGGATGGTGTGCAAAGATATTATGATATTTGGGCGTACCTTGGTATGAGTTATATGCTTGTAAAACACGCTCTACACTTTTTTTCCATGAGCTAAATTCTTCGGGGTTTCCACTAAACTCACGCAAACCTTTTGCTATGTCGGGTACTCTGTCAAGATCTGTCAAATTTCTTTGATGTTCTGGCGCAATAACATGATCTCTGGGAGACTTAGAAAATCTTCTACAGGATTGGTATGTTGTCTTAATAATATTGGCAATTGTTCGGCTAATATTTCGCTTATAGCGGCTGTTAGAGCGGCTCTGTTATCTTCGTTCATGGTGGTCTGTTTTGTTGATGTTCTAAATGCCTATTGTTTTGTCTCTCAATTGAACGTTGTCTTTGTGCTTCGTTCACTTGTTCTATTTCTTCAGGATCTAATATGGGGGGTCGAATTAAGTTATGACGATTGGCCATAAGCGATAAGATGAAATTTAAACGCTATATTATTCCTTTTTTTTTTTTTTTTTTTTTTTTTGTTTTATATTATAAGTTTATAACCAGTGGATGGTTTTTTTCCTTCTACCTTGGAGGGTCCCTTGGGAATCGCAAAGTTGGAATAAGTTATATCACCGTTGTGATCTTTTTGTTTGATTTATCGCTTTACACTTATTTATGTTATTTACTCTTTTACTATGGACTCTTTTGAGTCTTGTTTACTTTGCAATGATTTGTTTCTTTTCTTATATATTTTTTTTTTAATTTTGCTTTTCGCTTTTAGTTTTTAGTTTTTTTGGTCACTGTCTGAGCGTTCGTGTAGCTTGTAATGTCCATCGTAGCTTCCGTTATTGTCCATAGTAATACCCTGCAAATATTATGATTTGATGTTACTTTTATGCTACGATTCTTCCAGATTCTGTTAAAATGTTTGTATTTTATATCTTCTTTAACAAGTTCTTTCTTAAATCTTGGGGAAAGTTTTGAACCTAAACGTGTGTTTACTTTTACATATATTTCTTGTCCTGGCTCATAAGTTATTATTTCGTTTCTGCTTTTGTTGTGGAATTGTAAATTTTTATTTTGTGCTGTCTTAAGTTTGTCAATATTGTCTTGTCTGGCCTGTTCGTACTGGTCTGGGTTTGTCGTGACTCTCCTTCCGAAGAATACCTCTAATGGTCGCTTTTTGGTTGTGGAATGGAAAGAGTAGTTATATTCGTATACGGCTCTATCTAGAAGTTCTTCGAAGGTTCTGTGGTGGTTTTCTTTCTGTAAGCATCTCATTACTTCGGAAAGTGTCGAATGGAACCTTTCTACTTGTCCATTAACTGTACTCTTATATGGTGGCGCAGTGTAAATTGTAATATTTAACTGATCCTTAAGCATGAATTTTATGGACCTTGAGTTGAGAGATTTCTCATTATCTATTACAACGAACTTAGGAACTCCATAATAGAAAATAATGTCCCTAAGTGGTGTTCGAATGTCTTCTATTGCTTTTGAATTGATTATGCGTGCCTATGCTAGTTTTGAGAATTTATCTATTGCTGTAAGAACTAAATGGCCTTTGGTTGAGTAAATGTCGATGTGAATGATGTGACCGGGATATTCTGGTATTGGAGTTTTTTTTATTTCTGGATTAGGGGGATGTCGGTCATATTATTGTATTTACTGCTTCGAAGATTTGTTCTTTTAAAGGGATTTTTATCTTGTTTTTGATTATCATTAGGTTTTTACTTGGATTTATTTCTGCTCCTAATTCCTTTAAGGTGTCGTTACCTAAAAAAAGCATCAAAAGTTTCTAGGTCTTTTAATAAGAAAAATTTCACCTCAACATCTGTTATATTGAACAAGTTGGCCTTTTTGTGGTGTGTTACCAGTGTATTGCCTCCTATCGAGACGGCGTGAAAAGGGTTTTTTATTGGAGTGGGGTTTTTCTACAAATTTCGGCTTGATGTAATTTCTATTAGATCCAGTGTCAATGAGAATTTTAATTATTTTGCCGTTCCTCAATCTACAAGTAAAGTATGGGAGAGAGGAACTCTTTACTCTAAAATATTTTGTGCAGAGTAGTCATAAAATTCGCAAGTGTCATCTTCATAGTTGTTGTCATATTGGTCTACTTGTTCTACGTATTCTTCTATTGTTTGTTCTACGTCTGCGTGTATCTCGTATTCAGCGACTGCTTGTTCATAATTAGTTGTGGTATCGTAAGTTACTGTCGAAGGTTCTGTTATTTCGTCGTTGTTTGTCTGTATGTTAAAGTTTCTCTGTCGTTTCTGTCCGTCTGGTATAGGACCGGGGGGTCTTTTCCCAGCTTCAAATCGTGGTCTGTTCATGTAGTTGACGAATTTCGTTTGAACGCTGGAATCCCACATCCATTGGTTCTGGACGCGGTAGCGGTTTCGGGGCCATTGGCCTAGGTGGTGCAACCTGTTGAGAGGTTGTGACAACAGTGTATTGCCGTGGGTTGGCAATTGGTTGATACCCAGAATTGGTGGTAGTTGTCCGTAGTGTAAGTATTGTCGTGGCTGTTGTTGTCTGAAAGGGATTGGTGGTGGTTGTCTGTTTGAGAGGATGACATTCCGTGGGGCTGGTATGGGTTTACTATTACTGTTTCTAAAATGTGTCGGATGTCCTTTAAAAGTGGCATGTTTCGACCTAAAGGTTTGATTTTCCATTTTTAAGCAGAGATGTAGTGCGGTAGGTAAGTCTGCTGGTTCTTTCATGCCTAATAGCCGAGGCAAGTCACCTTGTAGCCCTCGAATGAAAGTGTCTAGAGCTTTGTCTCTGTATAATTTTGTCAACATTGCTTCCCCGTTTCTGTCAATATCCATGCTACTCGTTTTATTTAAAATTAGGGACAAGTGTCTGTATACGTCTTTATGGAAATCTTCCACTGATTGATTCGTACCTTGTACTAATGTAGTCATTTCATATACTAGGGTTGCTATGTCTCGTTTATCTGCATAATGCAGCGAAAGACATCTACACATGGCATCCCAGTTAAGCGGTACCTTATATGCTTCTAAAGCTTGGTCTGCACTTTTCGTTATCTTGTCTCGGATGGTGTGCAAGATATTATGATATTTGGGCGTACCTTGGTATGAGTTATATGCTTGTAAAACACGCTCTACACTTTTTTTTCCATGAGCTAAATTCTTCGGGGTTTCCACTAAACTCACGCAAACCTTTTGCTATGTCGGGTACTCTGTCAAGATCTGTCAAATTTCTTTGATGTTCTGGCGCAATAACATGATCTGGGAGACTTAGAAAATCTTCTACAGGATTGGTATGTTGTCTTAATAATATTGGCAATTGTTCGGCTAATATTTCGCTTATAGCGGCTGTTAGAGCGGCTCTGTTATCTTCGTTCATGGTGGGTCTGTTTTGTTGATGTTCTAAATGCCTATTGTTTTGTCTCTCAATTGAACGTTGTCTTTGTGCTTCGTTCACTTGTTCTATTTCTTCAGGATCTAATATGGGGGGTCGAATTAAGTTATGACGATTGGCCATAAGCGATAAGATGAAATTTAAACGCTATATTATTCCTTTTTTTTTTGTTTTTTTTTTTGTTTTATATTATAAGTTTATAACCAGTGGATGGTTTTTTCCTTCTACCTTGGAGGGTCCCTTGGGAATCGCAAAGTTGGAATAAGTTATATCACCGTTGTGATCTTTTTGTTTGATTTATCGCTTTACACTTATTTATGTTATTTACTCTTTTACTATGGACTCTTTTGAGTCTTGTTTACTTTGCAATGATTTGTTTCTTTTCTTATATATTTTTTTTTTAATTTTGCTTTTCGCTTTTAGTTTTTAGTTTTTTTGGTCACTGTCTGAGCGTTCGTGTAGCTTGTAATGTCCATCGTAGCTTCCGTTATTGTCCATAGTTAATACCCTGCAAATATTATGATTTGATGTTACTTTTATGTACGATTCTTCCAGATTCTGTTAAAATGTTTGTATTTTTATCTTCTTTAACAAGTTCTTTCTTAAATCTTGGGGAAAGTTTTGAACCTAAACGTGTGTTTACTTTTACATATATTTCTTGTCCTGGCTCATAAGTTATTATTTCGTTTCTGCTTTTGTTGTGGAATTGTAATTTTTTATTTTGTGCTGTCTTAAGTTTGTCAATATTGTCTTGTCTGGCCTGTTCGTACTGGTCTGGGTTTGTCGTGACTCTCCTTCCGAAGAATACCTCTAATGGTCGCTTTTTGGTTGTGGAATGGAAAGAGTAGTTATATTCGTATACGGCTCTATCTAGAAGTTCTTCGAAGGTTCTGTGGTGGTTTTCTTTCTGTAAGCATCTCATTACTTCGGAAAGTGTCGAATGGAACCTTTCTACTTGTCCATTAACTGTACTCTTATATGGTGGCGCAGTGTAAATTGTAATATTTAACTGATCCTTAAGCATGAATTTTATGGACCTTGAGTTGAGAGATTTCTCATTATCTATTACAACGAACTTAGGAACTCCATAATAGAAAATAATGTCCCTAAGTGGTGTTCGAATGTCTTCTATTGCTTTTGAATTGATTATGCGTGCCTATGCTAGTTTTGAGAATTTATCTATTGCTGTAAGAACTAAATGGCCTTTGGTTGAGTAAATGTCGATGTGAATGATGTGACCGGGATATTCTGGTATTGGAGTTTTTTTTATTTCTGGATTAGGGGGATGTCGGTCATATTATTGTATTTACTGCTTCGAAGATTTGTTCTTTTAAAGGGATTTTTATCTTGTTTTTGATTATCATTAGGTTTTTACTTGGATTTATTTCTGCTCCTAATTCCTTTAAGGTGTCGTTACCTAAAAAAGCATCAAAAGTTTCTAGGTCTTTTAATAAGAAAAATTTCACCTCAACATCTGTTATATTGAACAAGTTGGCCTTTTGTGTGGTGTGTTACCAGTGTATTGCCTCCTATCGAGACGGCGTGAAAAGGGTTTTTATTTGGAGTGGGGTTTTCTACAAATTTTCGGCTTGATGTAATTTCTATTAGATCCAGTGTCAATGAGAATTTTAATTATTTTGCCGTTCCTCAATCTACAAGTAAAGTATGGGAGAGAGGAACTCTTTACTCTAAAATATTTTGTGCAGAGTAGTCATAAAATTCGCAAGTGTCATCTTCATAGTTGTTGTCATATTGGTCTACTTGTTCTACGTATTCTTCTATTGTTTGTTCTACGTCTGCGTGTATCTCGTATTCAGCGACTGCTTGTTCATAATTAGTTGTGGTATCGTAAGTTACTGTCGAAGGTTCTGTTATTTCGTCGTTGTTTGTCTGTATGTTAAAGTTTCTCTGTGTCGTTTCTGTCCGTCTGGTATAGGACCGGGGGGTCTTTTCCCAGCTTCAAATCGTGGTCTGTTCATGTAGTTGACGAATTTCGTTTGAACGCTGGAATCCACATCCATTGGTTCTGGACGCGGTAGCGGTTTCGGGGCCATTGGCCTAGGTGGTGCAACCTGTTGAGAGGTTGTGACAACAGTGTATTGCCGTGGGTTGGCAATTGGTTGATACCCAGAATTGGTGGTAGTTGTCCGTAGTGTAAGTATTGTCGTGGCTGTTGTTGTCTGAAAGGGATTGGTGGTGGTTGTCTGTTTGAGAGGATGACATTCCGTGGGGCTGGTATGGGTTTACTATTACTGTTTCTAAAATGTGTCGGATGTCCTTAAAAAGTGGCATGTTTCGACCTAAAGGTTTGATTTTCCATTTTTAAGCAGAGATGTAGTGCGGTAGGTAAGTCTGCTGGTTCTTTCATGCCTAATAGCCGAGGCAAGTCACCTTGTAGCCCTCGAATGAAAGTGTCTAGAGCTTTGTCTCTGTATAATTTTGTCAACATTGCTTCCCCGTTTCTGTCAATATCCATGCTACTCGTTTTATTTAAAATTAGGGACAAGTGTCTGTATACGTCTTTATGGAAATCTTCCACTGATTGATTCGTACCTTGTACTAATGTAGTCATTTCATATACTAGGGTTGCTATGTCTCGTTTATCTGCATAATGCAGCGAAAGACATCTACACATGGCATCCCAGTTAAGCGGTACCTTATATGCTTCTAAAGCTTGGTCTGCACTTTTCGTTATCTTGTCTCGGATGGTGTGCAAGATATTATGATATTTGGGCGTACCTTGGTATGAGTTATATGCTTGTAAAACACGCTCTACACTTTTTTCCATGAGCTAAATTCTTCGGGGTTTCCACTAAACTCACGCAAACCTTTTGCTATGTCGGGTACTCTGTCAAGATCTGTCAAATTTCTTTGATGTTCTGGCGCAATAACATGATCTGGGAGACTTAGAAAATCTTCTACAGGATTGGTATGTTGTCTTAATAATATTTGGCAATTGTTCGGCTAATATTTCGCTTATAGCGGCTGTTAGAGCGGCTCTGTTATCTTCGTTCATGGTGGGTCTGTTTTGTTGATGTTCTAAATGCCTATTGTTTTGTCTCTCAATTGAACGTTGTCTTTGTGCTTCGTTCACTTGTTCTATTTCTTCAGGATCTAATATGGGGGGTCGAATTAAGTTATGACGATTGGCCATAAGCGATAAGATGAAATTTAAACGCTATATTATTCCTTTTTTTTTTTTTTTTTTTTTTTTTTTTTATATTATAAGTTTATAACCAGTGGATGGTTTTTTCCTTCTACCTTGGAGGGTCCCTTGGGAATCGCAAAGTTGGAATAAGTTATATCACCGTTGTGATCTTTTTGTTTGATTTATCGCTTTACACTTATTTATGTTATTTACTCTTTTACTATGGACTCTTTTGAGTCTTGTTTACTTTGCAATGATTTGTTTCTTTTCTTATATATTTTTTTTTTAATTTTGCTTTTCGCTTTTAGTTTTTAGTTTTTTTGGTCACTGTCTGAGCGTTCGTGTAGCTTGTAATGTCCATCGTAGCTTCCGTTATTGTCCATAGTAATACCCTGCAAATATTATGATTTGATGTTACTTTTATGTACGATTCTTCCAGATTCTGTTAAAATGTTTGTATTTTTATCTTCTTTAACAAGTTCTTTCTTAAATCTTGGGGAAAGTTTTGAACCTAAACGTGTGTTTACTTTTACATATATTTCTTGTCCTGGCTCATAAGTTATTATTTCGTTTCTGCTTTTGTTGTGGAATTGTAAATTTTTATTTTGTGCTGTCTTAAGTTTGTCAATATTGTCTTGTCTGGCCTGTTCGTACTGGTCTGGGTTTGTCGTGACTCTCCTTCCGAAGAATACCTCTAATGGTCGCTTTTTGGTTGTGGAATGGAAAGAGTAGTTATATTCGTATACGGCTCTATCTAGAAGTTCTTCGAAGGTTCTGTGGTGGTTTTCTTTCTGTAAGCATCTCATTACTTCGGAAAGTGTCGAATGGAACCTTTCTACTTGTCCATTAACTGTACTCTTATATGGTGGCGCAGTGTAAATTGTAATATTTAACTGATCCTTAAGCATGAATTTTATGGACCTTGAGTTGAGAGATTTCTCATTATCTATTACAACGAACTTAGGAACTCCATAATAGAAAATAATGTCCCTAAGTGGTGTTCGAATGTCTTCTATTGCTTTTGAATTGATTATGCGTGCCTATGCTAGTTTTGAGAATTTATCTATTGCTGTAAGAACTAAATGGCCTTTGGTTGAGTAAATGTCGATGTGAATGATGTGACCGGGATATTCTGGTATTGGAGTTTTTTTTTATTTCTGGATTAGGGGGATGTCGGTCATATTATTGTATTTACTGCTTCGAAGATTTGTTCTTTTAAAGGGATTTTTATCTTGTTTTTGATTATCATTAGGTTTTTACTTGGATTTATTTCTGCTCCTAATTCCTTTAAGGTGTCGTTACCTAAAAAAGCATCAAAAGTTTCTAGGTCTTTTAATAAGAAAATTTCACCTCAACATCTGTTATATTGAACAAGTTGGCCTTTTTGTGGTGTGTTACCAGTGTATTGCCTCCTATCGAGACGGCGTGAAAAGGGTTTTTATTTGGAGTGGGGTTTTCTACACAAATTTCGGCTTGATGTAATTTCTATTAGATCCAGTGTCAATGAGAATTTTAATTATTTTGCCGTTCCTCAATCTACAAGTAAAGTATGGGAGAGAGGAACTCTTTACTCTAAAATATTTTGTGCAGAGTAGTCATAAAATTCGCAAGTGTCATCTTCATAGTTGTTGTCATATTGGTCTACTTGTTCTACGTATTCTTCTATTGTTTGTTCTACGTCTGCGTGTATCTCGTATTCAGCGACTGCTTGTTCATAATTAGTTGTGTGGTATCGTAAGTTACTGTCGAAGGTTCTGTTATTTCGTCGTTGTTTGTCTGTATGTTAAAGTTTCTCTGTCGTTTCTGTCCGTCTGGTATAGGACCGGGGGGTCTTTTCCCAGCTTCAAATCGTGGTCTGTTCATGTAGTTGACGAATTTCGTTTGAACGCTGGAATCCACATCCATTGGTTCTGGACGCGGTAGCGGTTTCGGGGCCATTGGCCTAGGTGGTGCAACCTGTTGAGAGGTTGTGACAACAGTGTATTGCCGTGGGTTGGCAATTGGTTGATACCCAGAATTGGTGGTAGTTGTCCGTAGTGTAAGTATTGTCGTGGCTGTTGTTGTCTGAAAGGGATTGGTGGTGGTTGTCTGTTTGAGAGGATGACATTCCGTGGGGCTGGTATGGGTTTACTATTACTGTTTCTAAAATGTGTCGGATGTCCTTTAAAAGTGGCATGTTTCGACCTAAAGGTTTGATTTTCCATTTTTAAGCAGAGATGTAGTGCGGTAGGTAAGTCTGCTGGTTCTTTCATGCCTAATAGCCGAGGCAAGTCACCTTGTAGCCCTCGAATGAAAGTGTCTAGAGCTTTGTCTCTGTATAATTTTGTCAACATTGCTTCCCCGTTTCTGTCAATATCCATGCTACTCGTTTTATTTAAAATTAGGGACAAGTGTCTGTATACGTCTTTATGGAAATCTTCCACTGATTGATTCGTACCTTGTACTAATGTAGTCATTTCATATACTAGGGTTGCTATGTCTCGTTTATCTGCATAATGCAGCGAAAGACATCTACACATGGCATCCCAGTTAAGCGGTACCTTATATGCTTCTAAAGCTTGGTCTGCACTTTTCGTTATCTTGTCTCGGATGGTGTGCAAGATATTATGATATTTGGGCGTACCTTGGTATGAGTTATATGCTTGTAAAACACGCTCTACACTTTTTTTCCATGAGCTAAATTCTTCGGGGTTTCCACTAAACTCACGCAAACCTTTTGCTATGTCGGGTACTCTGTCAAGATCTGTCAAATTTCTTTGATGTTCTGGCGCAATAACATGATCTGGGAGACTTAGAAAATCTTCTACAGGATTGGTATGTTGTCTTAATAATATTGGCAATTGTTCGGCTAATATTTCGCTTATAGCGGCTGTTAGAGCGGCTCTGTTATCTTCGTTCATGGTGGGTCTGTTTTGTTGATGTTCTAAATGCCTATTGTTTTGTCTCTCAATTGAACGTTGTCTTTGTGCTTCGTTCACTTGTTCTATTTCTTCAGGATCTAATATGGGGGGTCGAATTAAGTTATGACGATTGGCCATAAGCGATAAGATGAAATTTAAACGCTATATTATTCCTTTTTTTTTTTGTTTTTTTTTTTTGTTTTATATTATAAGTTTATAACCAGTGGATGGTTTTTTCCTTCTACCTTGGAGGGTCCCTTGGGAATCGCAAAGTTGGAATAAGTTATATCACCGTTGTGATCTTTTTGTTTGATTTATCGCTTTACACTTATTTATGTTATTTACTCTTTTACTATGGACTCTTTTGAGTCTTGTTTACTTTGCAATGATTTGTTTCTTTTCTTATATATTTTTTTTTTAATTTTGCTTTTCGCTTTTAGTTTTTAGTTTTTTTGGTCACTGTCTGAGCGTTCGTGTAGCTTGTAATGTCCATCGTAGCTTCCGTTATTGTCCATAGTAATACCCTGCAAATATTATGATTTGATGTTACTTTTATGTACGATTCTTCCAGATTCTGTTAAAATGTTTGTATTTTTATCTTCTTTAACAAGTTCTTTCTTAAATCTTGGGGAAAGTTTTGAACCTAAACGTGTGTTTACTTTTACATATATTTCTTGTCCTGGCTCATAAGTTATTATTTCGTTTCTGCTTTTGTTGTGGAATTGTAAATTTTTATTTTGTGCTGTCTTAAGTTTGTCAATATTGTCTTGTCTGGCCTGTTCGTACTGGTCTGGGTTTGTCGTGACTCTCCTTCCGAAGAATACCTCTAATGGTCGCTTTTTGGTTGTGGAATGGAAAGAGTAGTTATATTCGTATACGGCTCTATCTAGAAGTTCTTCGAAGGTTCTGTGGTGGTTTTCTTTCTGTAAGCATCTCATTACTTCGGAAAGTGTCGAATGGAACCTTTCTACTTGTCCATTAACTGTACTCTTATATGGTGGCGCAGTGTAAATTGTAATATTTAACTGATCCTTAAGCATGAATTTTATGGACCTTGAGTTGAGAGATTTCTCATTATCTATTACAACGAACTTAGGAACTCCATAATAGAAAATAATGTCCCTAAGTGGTGTGTTCGAATGTCTTCTATTGCTTTTGAATTGATTATGCGTGCCTATGCTAGTTTTGAGAATTTATCTATTGCTGTAAGAACTAAATGGCCTTTGGTTGAGTAAATGTCGATGTGAATGATGTGACCGGGATATTCTGGTATTGGAGTTTTTTTTTATTTCTGGATTAGGGGGATGTCGGTCATATTATTGTATTTACTGCTTCGAAGATTTGTTCTTTTAAAGGGATTTTTATCTTGTTTTTGATTATCATTAGGTTTTTACTTGGATTTATTTCTGCTCCTAATTCCTTTAAGGTGTCGTTACCTAAAAAAGCATCAAAAGTTTCTAGGTCTTTTAATAAGAAAAATTTCACCTCAACATCTGTTATATTGAACAAGTTGGCCTTTTTGTGGTGTGTTACCAGTGTATTGCCTCCTATCGAGACGGCGTGAAAAGGGTTTTTATTTGGAGTGGGGTTTTCTACAAATTTCGGCTTGATGTAATTTCTATTAGATCCAGTGTCAATGAGAATTTTAATTATTTTGCCGTTCCTCAATCTACAAGTAAAGTATGGGAGAGAGGAACTCTTTACTCTAAAATATTTTGTGCAGAGTAGTCATAAAATTCGCAAGTGTCATCTTCATAGTTGTTGTCATATTGGTCTACTTGTTCTACGTATTCTTCTATTGTTTGTTCTACGTCTGCGTGTATCTCGTATTCAGCGACTGCTTGTTCATAATTAGTTGTGGTATCGTAAGTTACTGTCGAAGGTTCTGTTATTTCGTCGTTGTTTGTCTGTATGTTAAAGTTTCTCTGTCGTTTCTGTCCGTCTGGTATAGGACCGGGGGGTCTTTTCCCAGCTTCAAATCGTGGTCTGTTCATGTAGTTGACGAATTTCGTTTGAACGCTGGAATCCACATCCATTGGTTCTGGACGCGGTAGCGGTTTCGGGGCCATTGGCCTAGGTGGTGCAACCTGTTGAGAGGTTGTGACAACAGTGTATTGCCGTGGGTTGGCAATTGGTTGATACCCAGAATTGGTGGTAGTTGTCCGTAGTGTAAGTATTGTCGTGGCTGTTGTTGTCTGAAAGGGATTGGTGGTGGTTGTCTGTTTGAGAGGATGACATTCCGTGGGGCTGGTATGGGTTTACTATTACTGTTTCTAAAATGTGTCGGATGTCCTTTAAAAGTGGCATGTTTCGACCTAAAGGTTTGATTTTCCATTTTTAAAGCAGAGATGTAGTGCGGTAGGTAAGTCTGCTGGTTCTTTCATGCCTAATAGCCGAGGCAAGTCACCTTGTAGCCCTCGAATGAAAGTGTCTAGAGCTTTGTCTCTGTATAATTTTGTCAACATTGCTTCCCCGTTTCTGTCAATATCCATGCTACTCGTTTTATTTAAAATTAGGGACAAGTGTCTGTATACGTCTTTATGGAAATCTTCCACTGATTGATTCGTACCTTGTACTAATGTAGTCATTTCATATACTAGGGTTGCTATGTCTCGTTTATCTGCATAATGCAGCGAAAGACATCTACACATGGCATCCCAGTTAAGCGGTACCTTATATGCTTCTAAAGCTTGGTCTGCACTTTTCGTTATCTTGTCTCGGATGGTGTGCAAGATATTATGATATTTGGGCGTACCTTGGTATGAGTTATATGCTTGTAAAACACGCTCTACACTTTTTTTCCATGAGCTAAATTCTTCGGGGTTTCCACTAAACTCACGCAAACCTTTTGCTATGTCGGGTACTCTGTCAAGATCTGTCAAATTTCTTTGATGTTCTGGCGCAATAACATGATCTGGGAGACTTAGAAAATCTTCTACAGGATTGGTATGTTGTCTTAATAATATTGGCAATTGTTCGGCTAATATTTCGCTTATAGCGGCTGTTAGAGCGGCTCTGTTATCTTCGTTCATGGTGGGTCTGTTTTGTTGATGTTCTAAATGCCTATTGTTTTGTCTCTCAATTGAACGTTGTCTTTGTGCTTCGTTCACTTGTTCTATTTCTTCAGGATCTAATATGGGGGGTCGAATTAAGTTATGACGATTGGCCATAAGCGATAAGATGAAATTTAAACGCTATATTATTCCTTTTTTTTTTTGTTTTTTTTTTTGTTTTATATTATAAGTTTATAACCAGTGGATGGTTTTTTCCTTCTACCTTGGAGGGTCCCTTGGGAATCGCAAAGTTGGAATAAGTTATATCACCGTTGTGATCTTTTTGTTTGATTTATCGCTTTACACTTATTTATGTTATTTACTCTTTTACTATGGACTCTTTTGAGTCTTGTTTACTTTGCAATGATTTGTTTCTTTTCTTATATATTTTTTTTTTAATTTTGCTTTTCGCTTTTAGTTTTTAGTTTTTTTGGTCACTGTCTGAGCGTTCGTGTAGCTTGTAATGTCCATCGTAGCTTCCGTTATTGTCCATAGTAATACCCTGCAAATATTATGATTTGATGTTACTTTTATGTACGATTCTTCCAGATTCTGTTAAAATGTTTGTATTTTTATCTTCTTTAACAAGTTCTTTCTTAAATCTTGGGGAAAGTTTTGAACCTAAACGTGTGTTTACTTTTACATATATTTCTTGTCCTGGCTCATAAGTTATTATTTCGTTTCTGCTTTTGTTGTGGAATTGTAAATTTTTATTTTGTGCTGTCTTAAGTTTGTCAATATTGTCTTGTCTGGCCTGTTCGTACTGGTCTGGGTTTGTCGTGACTCTCCTTCCGAAGAATACCTCTAATGGTCGCTTTTTGGTTGTGGAATGGAAAGAGTAGTTATATTCGTATACGGCTCTATCTAGAAGTTCTTCGAAGGTTCTGTGGTGGTTTTCTTTCTGTAAGCATCTCATTACTTCGGAAAGTGTCGAATGGAACCTTTCTACTTGTCCATTAACTGTACTCTTATATGGTGGCGCAGTGTAAATTGTAATATTTAACTGATCCTTAAGCATGAATTTTATGGACCTTGAGTTGAGAGATTTCTCATTATCTATTACAACGAACTTAGGAACTCCATAATAGAAAATAATGTCCCTAAGTGGTGTTCGAATGTCTTCTATTGCTTTTGAATTGATTATGCGTGCCTATGCTAGTTTTGAGAATTTATCTATTGCTGTAAGAACTAAATGGCCTTTGGTTGAGTAAATGTCGATGTGAATGATGTGACCGGGATATTCTGGTATTGGAGTTTTTTTTATTTCTGGATTAGGGGGATGTCGGTCATATTATTGTATTTACTGCTTCGAAGATTTGTTCTTTTAAAGGGATTTTTATCTTGTTTTTGATTATCATTAGGTTTTTACTTGGATTTATTTCTGCTCCTAATTCCTTTAAGGTGTCGTTACCTAAAAAAGCATCAAAAGTTTCTAGGTCTTTTAATAAGAAAAATTTCACCTCAACATCTGTTATATTGAACAAGTTGGCCTTTTTGTGGTGTGTTACCAGTGTATTGCCTCCTATCGAGACGGCGTGAAAAGGGTTTTTATTTGGAGTGGGGTTTTCTACAAATTTCGGCTTGATGTAATTTCTATTAGATCCAGTGTCAATGAGAATTTTAATTATTTTGCCGTTCCTCAATCTACAAGTAAAGTATGGGAGAGAGGAACTCTTTACTCTAAAATATTTTGTGCAGAGTAGTCATAAAATTCGCAAGTGTCATCTTCATAGTTGTTGTCATATTGGTCTACTTGTTCTACGTATTCTTCTATTGTTTGTTCTACGTCTGCGTGTATCTCGTATTCAGCGACTGCTTGTTCATAATTAGTTGTGGTATCGTAAGTTACTGTCGAAGGTTCTGTTATTTCGTCGTTGTTTTGTCTGTATGTTAAAGTTTCTCTGTCGTTTCTGTCCGTCTGGTATAGGACCGGGGGGTCTTTTCCCAGCTTCAAATCGTGGTCTGTTCATGTAGTTGACGAATTTCGTTTGAACGCTGGAATCCACATCCATTGGTTCTGGACGCGGTAGCGGTTTCGGGGCCATTGGCCTAGGTGGTGCAACCTGTTGAGAGGTTGTGACAACAGTGTATTGCCGTGGGTTGGCAATTGGTTGATACCCAGAATTGGTGGTAGTTGTCCGTAGTGTAAGTATTGTCGTGGCTGTTGTTGTCTGAAAGGGATTGGTGGTGGTTGTCTGTTTGAGAGGATGACATTCCGTGGGGCTGGTATGGGTTTACTATTACTGTTTCTAAAATGTGTCGGATGTCCTTTAAAAGTGGCATGTTTCGACCTAAAGGTTTGATTTTCCATTTTTAAGCAGAGATGTAGTGCGGTAGGTAAGTCTGCTGGTTCTTTCATGCCTAATAGCCGAGGCAAGTCACCTTGTAGCCCTCGAATGAAAGTGTCTAGAGCTTTGTCTCTGTATAATTTTGTCAACATTGCTTCCCCGTTTCTGTCAATATCCATGCTACTCGTTTTATTTAAAATTAGGGACAAGTGTCTGTATACGTCTTTATGGAAATCTTCCACTGATTGATTCGTACCTTGTACTAATGTAGTCATTTCATATACTAGGGTTGCTATGTCTCGTTTATCTGCATAATGCAGCGAAAGACATCTACACATGGCATCCCAGTTAAGCGGTACCTTATATGCTTCTAAAGCTTGGTCTGCACTTTTCGTTATCTTGTCTCGGATGGTGTGCAAGATATTATGATATTTGGGCGTACCTTGGTATGAGTTATATGCTTGTAAAACACGCTCTACACTTTTTTTCCATGAGCTAAATTCTTCGGGGTTTCCACTAAACTCACGCAAACCTTTTGCTATGTCGGGTACTCTGTCAAGATCTGTCAAATTTCTTTGATGTTCTGGCGCAATAACATGATCTGGGAGACTTAGAAAATCTTCTACAGGATTGGTATGTTGTCTTAATAATATTGGCAATTGTTCGGCTAATATTTCGCTTATAGCGGCTGTTAGAGCGGCTCTGTTATCTTCGTTCATGGTGGGTCTGTTTTGTTGATGTTCTAAATGCCTATTGTTTTTTGTCTCTCAATTGAACGTTGTCTTTGTGCTTCGTTCACTTGTTCTATTTCTTCAGGATCTAATATGGGGGGTCGAATTAAGTTATGACGATTGGCCATAAGCGATAAGATGAAATTTAAACGCTATATTATTCCTTTTTTTTTTTTGTTTTTTTTTTTTTGTTTTATATTATAAGTTTATAACCAGTGGATGGTTTTTTCCTTCTACCTTGGAGGGTCCCTTGGGAATCGCAAAGTTGGAATAAGTTATATCACCGTTGTGATCTTTTTGTTTGATTTATCGCTTTACACTTATTTATGTTATTTACTCTTTTACTATGGACTCTTTTGAGTCTTGTTTACTTTGCAATGATTTGTTTCTTTTCTTATATATATTTTTTTTTAAATTTTGCTTTTCGCTTTTAGTTTTTAGTTTTTTTGGTCACTGTCTGAGCGTTCGTGTAGCTTGTAATGTCCATCGTAGCTTCCGTTATTGTCCATAGTAATACCCTGCAAATATTATGATTTGATGTTACTTTTATGTACGATTCTTCCAGATTCTGTTAAAATGTTTGTATTTTTATCTTCTTTAACAAGTTTTTTCTTAAATCTTGGGGAAAGTTTTGAACCTAAACGTGTGTTTACTTTTACATATATTTCTTGTCCTGGCTCATAAGTTATTATTTCGTTTCTGCTTTTGTTGTGGAATTGTAAATTTTTATTTTGTGCTGTCTTAAGTTTGTCAATATTGTCTTGTCTGGCCTGTTCGTACTGGTCTGGGTTTGTCGTGACTCTCCTTCCGAAGAATACCTCTAATGGTCGCTTTTTGGTTGTGGAATGGAAAGAGTAGTTATATTCGTATACGGCTCTATCTAGAAGTTCTTCGAAGGTTCTGTGGTGGTTTTCTTTCTGTAAGCATCTCATTACTTCGGAAAGTGTCGAATGGAACCTTTCTACTTGTCCATTAACTGTACTCTTATATGGTGGCGCAGTGTAAATTGTAATATTTAACTGATCCTCAAGCATGAATTTTATGGACCTTGAGTTGAGAGATTTCTCATTATCTATTACAACGAACTTAGGAACTCCATAATAGAAAATAATGTCCCTAAGTGGTGTTCGAATGTCTTCTATTGCTTTTGAATTGATTATGCGTGCCTGTGCTAGTTTTGAGAATTTATCTATTGCTTGTAAGAACTAAATGGCCTTTGGTTGAGTAAATGTCGATGTGAATGATGTGACCGGGATATTCTGGTATTGGAGTTTTTTTTTATTTCTGGATTAGGGGGATGTCGGTCATATTTAGATTCCTTACAAATTTTGCATTGCCTTACTATGTTGCTGCTTTTTTTTTGTTTCATTTTGGGGAAGTAGAATTTTTCTGCTAATTGAATTTTATTTTCTTCGGCACTGCGGTGTGCTCTATTGTGGATTTTGAGGATTTCCTCCTCTTGTCTAGATTCGTTGGTGAGGTCTACAGTCATGGATTGAGAGAATCGGGTTTTGACGTTTTTGAAATATTTAGGATATAATAGTTGTATTTTCCCCATTATATCCTCAGTTGTTTGGATGCAATTTATAACCGAAGGGTTGAGGTATTTTTTAAGAGTTTCTACTAATTCTTTGTCGTTAAATTCCTTTTTGTATATTTCGTGTCGATGGAACGTGGGGAATGGTATATAGAGAATATGTAGTCGGATTTATCTGCTTGTTAAGAAATATTTGGTTCTTGAGAACATTAATGGGGACTTCCATACTGGGTATTAGTTCGTGACTTGAGCTTTCTGCACTATGCTGAGTTGAGGCTATGGAATTGATTTGATCAGTTGATATTCTCGAGAGTGCGTCAGCTACGACGTTCTCCTTTCCTGGTTTGTAGAATATTTCGTAGTCATATTCTTCTAGGTAGGATTTCCATCTTTTAATTCTAGCATTTCCGTTCCAACTGCTCAAGGAATGTGTTAGGGATTGGTGGTCGGTGAATATTTTGACTTTTGCTTTCCCATATAAATAATTTTTGAGAGCTTTAAGTGACCAGATGATGGCCAGCATTTCTTTTTCGTTAGCTGCATAGTTTTCTTCTGCTTTTGCTAGTGTTCTCGATAGGAATGAAATTGGTTGGTTGTCTTGCGATAGGACTGCTCCTATTGCGTAATTAGACGCGTCCGTTGTCAAGTGAAATTCTTTAGTAAAATCTGGATAGCGAAGAATTATTTCCTTTGAAATAAGACAACTTCGTAGTTTTTGAAAAGCCTTCAATGCTTCGGAGTCAAGAGTAATTGGTTTTTTTGATGACCTGTTTTTGGACACGTGTCCATCTTCCCCCCTTAAAAGAGACGTAAGGGGTTTTGCTAACTTAGCATAACTTTGTATGAATCTTCGGTAGTAGCCGGAGAGTGCAAGAAAAGATCTCAGCTCTTTTAGAGTTTTAGGGCAGGGATAGTTGGCTATCGCTGCGACTTTATTTGGATTTGTTTCGATGCCTTTATCGGAAATTACAAAACCTAGAAATTCGACTTTATTCTTCATGAACTTGCATTTATCTAACTGACATTTCATGTTGGCATCTTGTAAAGTTCGAAAAATTAACTCCAAGTTCCTGTAATGGGATTCATCATCTTTACTAAATATGATGATATCGTCTATGTAAATGAAACATATCTTACCGATATGTTCATGAAGTATGTCATCCAAAGCTCGCTGAAATATAGCGGGCGCGATTTTGTACCTTGGTTGTGTAGGTCAGTTTTTGATTTGGATTGGCGAAGAGGTTTGGAAATTTTTTTAAGAGTTGGTTTAGATTTGTTTTCTGTGTTTCTGACAGGTGGCTTGTTCTTAGTACTATTGTATTTACTGCTTTGAAGATTTGTTCTTTTAAAGGGATTTTTATCTTGTTTTTGATTATCATTAGGTTTTTACTTGGATTTATTTCTGCTCCTAATTCCTTTAAGGTGTCGTTACCTAAAAAAGCATCAAAAGTTTCTAGGTCTTTTAATAAGAAAAATTTCACCTCAACATCTGTTATATTGAACAAGTTGGCATTTTTGTGGTGTGTTACCAGTGTATTGCCTCCTATCGAGACGGCGTGAAAAGGGTTTTTATTTGGAGTGGGGTTTTCTACAAATTTCGGCTTGATGTAATTTCTATTAGATCCAGTGTCAATGAGAATTTTAATTATTTTGCCGTTCCTCAATCTACAAGTAAAGTATGGGAGAGAGGAACTCTTTACTCTAAAATATTTTGTGCAGAGTAGTCATAAAATTCGCAAGTGTCATCTTCATAGTTGTTGTCATATTGGTCTACTTGTTCTACGTATTCTTCTATTGTTTGTTCTACGTCTGCGTGTATCTCGTATTCAGCGACTGCTTGTTCATAATTAGTTGTGGTATCGTAAGTTACTGTCGAAGGTTCTGTTATTTCGTCGTCGTTGTTTGTCTGTATGTTAAAGTTTCTCTGTCGTTTCTGTCCGTCTGGTATAGGACCGGGGGTCTTTTCCCAGCTTCAAATCGTGGTCTGTTCATGTAGTTGACGAATTTCGTTTGAACGCTGGAATCCACATCCATTGGTTCTGGACGCGGTAGCGGTTTCGGGGCCATTGGCCTAGGTGGTGCAACCTGTTGAGAGGTTGTGACAACAGTGTATTGCCGTGGGTTGGCAATTGGTTGATACCCAGAATTGGTGGTAGTTGTCCGTAGTGTAAGTATTGTCGTGGCTGTTGTTGTCTGAAAGGGATTGGTGGTGGTTGTCTGTTTGAGAGGATGACATTCCGTGGGGCTGGTATGGGTTTACTATTACTGTTTCTAAAATGTGTCGGATGTCCTTTAAAAGTGGCATGTTTCGACCTAAAGGTTTGATTTTCCATTTTTAAGCAGAGATGTAGTGCGGTAGGTAAGTCTGCTGGTTCTTTCATGCATAATAGCCGAGGCAAGTCACCTTGTAGCCCTCGAATGAAAGTGTCTAGAGCTTTGTCTCTGTATAATTTTGTCAACATTGCTTCCCCGTTTCTGTCAATATCCATGCTACTCGTTTTATTTAAAATTAGGGACAAGTGTCTGTATACGTCTTTATGGAAATCTTCCACTGATTGATTCGTACCTTGTACTAATGTAGTCATTTCATATTCTAGGGTTGCTATGTCTCGTTTATCTGCATAATGCAGCGAAAGACATCTACACATGGCATCCCAGTTAAGCGGTACCTTATATGCTTCTAAAGCTTGGTCTGCACTTTTCGTTATCTTGTCTCGGATGGTGTGCAAGATATTATGATATTTGGGCGTACCTTGGTATGAGTTATATGCTTGTAAAACACGCTCTACACTTTTTTTCCATGAGCTAAATTCTTCGGGGTTTCCACTAAACTCACGCAAACCTTTTGCTATGTCGGGTACTCTGTCAAGATCTGTCAAATTTCTTTGATGTTCTGGCGCAATAACATGATCTGGGAGACTTAGAAAATCTTCTACAGGATTGGTATGTTGTCTTAATAATATTGGCAATTGTTCGGCTAATATTTCGCTTATAGCGGCTGTTAGAGCGGCTCTGTTATCTTCGTTCATGGTGGGTCTGTTTTGTTGATGTTCTAAATGCCTATTGTTTTGTCTCTCAATTGAACGTTGTCTTTGTGCTTCGTTCACTTGTTCTATTTCTTCAGGATCTAATATGGGGGGTCGAATTAAGTTATGACGATTGGCCATAAGCGATAAGATGAAATTTAAACGCTATATTTTTTCCTTTTTTTTTTTTTTTGGTTTTTTTTTTTGTGTTTATATTATAAGTTTATAACCAGTGGATGGTTTTTTCCTTCTACATTGGAGGGTCCCTTGGGAATCGCAAAGTTGGAATAAGTTATATATCACCGTTGTGATCTTTTTGTTTGATTTATCGCTTTACACTTATTTATGTTATTTACTCTTTTACTATGGACTCTTTTGAGTCTTGTTTACCTTGCAATGATTTGTTTCTTTTCTTATATATTTTTTTTTTTAATTTTGCTTTTCGCTTTTAGTTTTATTCATTTGCTTGCGATTTGCTATATTCTATATGGACTCCTTGGAGTCTTGTATTTTTACACTTTGCTTTATGTTTTTAATTTCCGTTTTTGTTTTCTTTTCTTTGTAAAATTTCTTATATCTAGCTTACATTAGCAATGATGTGGCCACCTTTCCTGATGGGACGGGGTTGTTCCTTTTTGCAGCTGCTACTGGGGCTCCGTGATCCATACCTCCTGGAGAGTATTCTGAGAACGTATCTTGCAGAATATGTGGTCCACCGATGCAGTTCTCACAACCTCACCTGTTACACTAGCTAACTTAATGGCTTGGTACAGGTTTATGTTGGCTAACTTAATTGCCGAGATTGTTTGAACTGTTCCTTCAACTGACTAATTTAATAGTCGCGAAGGTTTTGCAAATTTAATTGCTTTGGTCGCACTTGGTCGAATTAACGTCCTTTTGGCTTATTGTTATTTCCCAGTGATTGATTATCACGAGCCTTTATTGGGATAATAACTTGGTTTGAATCGCGCACTTAGAAACTGTTTTGCTCTGTCGATGCACTATTCGCTTTCACGCACTTAGAAACTGTTTTGCTCTATCGTAACGCGATTTGACCGAAAATGTTCTTTGGCGCACTTAGATACGGTTTTGCACTATCGATACGCGAACTTTCCGGTCCCTGCTCGGGCGCCAGTTAATTATTTATTTAAAAATAATAACAAAAATATATTTCATTACGATTCCGATGGAACCGTTCTTTATTGAAATTGAATTAAAGACTAAAGACTAATTCTAAAGCTAGCCCTATATAAAGCTGCGAGTTTCAGCAGCGGCGTTGACAGCGCTGCTTTGGTTGGGTGAATTGGGTGCAATGCTTCTTATTCTTGGAATTGCTTGCACCGGCATGTGGCGGATGTATTGGGCAACTTGGCTTGGGTCTTCTTGGAATGTTTGCAGGTGCACTCGTGCAGGAAGTTGGTCAGACGCTGAGTCTGCATTTTGGACTTGTGGGATTTGTTGTTTGGGTTTCGAAATGTTTTGTCTGTTAACTTGTATACCCGTTCCGTTCTCTGGTATTTACATACCAACATTACTTACTTACTCATATATACATACCCAATTAGTATATTTGTTTTCTTTGAATTATACATATTTTATTAAAATTGTTAAATATTTGAGCGGGAAAAAAGTTTTCCTCGCGCTTTATATATGTGCAGCAGCAGCAGCAGCAACAACAACAACAACAACACACAACAACAAAAACAGCAAAATAGCGAGTTGGCGATATTACTATCGACAACGAAAGTCGTGCCGTCGACTAACAAAATAAAAACTCTTCACCTAGAAATCAAAATTAAATAATATTAACTGCCGCAATTGTCGGCCAAAAAATTTTCTACTGCCGCAATTCCGGCCAAATCATATTATATTATATGTTACAAATATATTTTCGCTATCGCTGTTTGTTAATTTGTTAATTGTCACCAATAGTAAAATATTGTTGGCGCCGTTGCTTGCTTGCTTACATATACATACATTCTAGTATACATACATACACACACATACATTGCTGCTTGCTACTACTGCTATCCTTCTCTTAACGGTCGCGCGCCGATCATACGTTTGCCACCTCATTCCTACTACCGCTGCTGCTGCCCCTCTCTCCCATATATACACATGTATATGTGTATGTATGTAAGATGGAAAGGGCGATGAGTCGGTGTGATCGGACATCGATATATCGGTGTGAGCAGATATCGATTGGTCGACGTAAAATTATCGAGTAGCCGACGTGAGCAGAAATCGGAGTCGACAGAAGGAACAAGCAGTACGAGAACAGCAGTAGTACGAGCAGAACCGTGATCAGCAGAAAAGCAGAACAGCCGTGCGTGTTGTAGTGCTCAGCAGTGTTAAAATTATCAATAATCAATTAGCTTAAACTTATATTATACTTAAACTTATATTAAAACTTACTATATAACAATAAAACTAAGGCAACTAGCCTTATATTTGGGGGCTCGTCCAAAAATACAACAGAATTAAAAGGCTCGTCCAAAAATACAACAGTATTAAAAGGCTCGTCCAAAAATACAACATAATTAAAAAGCCTAAAAGTGAATTGCAAGCGGTTGTGAAATTCTTGGAAAAAGCACCGTTAGAGCTGTTGTGTGTATATGAGTGGAACAAATTCGAAAAAAACAGAGCAAAAGCAAACCAAGTAGTGCAAGCGAGACAACAATACTCGCTGCGATCGCGCCAGAGGATAGCTGAAGCAAAAGAAGCTGGAAAAAGCGTAAAGATGATGGAGAATAAAGCTGAGAAGAAAGAGAGCAAAACCACACATGCAGAAATGAGTATAATGACCGAAAATAATGAAATGCTGCAGCAGCTAGTACAGTTGTTAACGCTGAAAATCCGAGCTGACGAAATACAAAAAGAAAGCTGGTAGTGGAAAATTTTGCAAAAATTATACCCGAGTTTGATGGAAATAGTATGCAAGTGGTGGCATGGTTTCAAAACTTTGACTTGAACGCAGACGCATACGGACTCAGTGATAAGCAGAAATATGTCGAAGCGCGCGCCAAGATGACTCGTACAGCGGCACTATTTCTGGAGTCAACTGCAGTGTTCGAATATAATACATTGCGAACAAAGTTGATTGAAGAATTTGCTAAGGGAAATGTGTCAAGCGCCGAAATTAATAAGAAATTAGCTGAGCGTGTGAAACACAAAGACGAAAGTTTTCACGATTACCTGCTGCAAATGAAATGTATTGCTGCGCGTGGAGTTATAGACATACAATCAGTGATAAAATACGTTGTGGATGGTTTGAATCTCAAAAGCGACTTTAAATTCACTTTGTACGGATGTTCATCATTTAAAGAATTGAGAGAAAAGTATGAAGTCTATGAGAGTAACCAAACGAATGAGAAAGAAGAGAAACGACAAAATTAGCCAAGCAAAAAGAAATACAGCGCACAGCCTAAAACTGAGAAGAAGCAGCATTGTTTTAACTGTGGCGCAATCGACCACCTTCGAAAAGATTGTCAGAGTGAGGTTAAGTGTTTTCGGTGCAACGAAAACGGGCACATGTCAAGAAACTGCAAGGCTGCACCTAACATGAAAGTTGTCTACGAGGATCGTCGACTAAAAAAGCTGCGAATCGCTGACGTTGTGGTAGAGGCGCTAGTGGATACTGGAGCTGACGTCTCAATAATTAAAGAGGCAATGGTCAATAAAATTAGTGGCGTCAAATTACAGCAGAGCGTTTCAACACTACGAGGTCTTGGAAGAGGTATGACTCGCCCTCTGGGTCAATTCAATGCAGAGGTGAAGATCGACGAAATGCAGCTGACACACAGGTTCCTAGTTGTTCCGCAAGATGCCATCGCCTGTGATGCTTTACTGGGATACGACTTCGTGGCAAAGTTTCGAGTGCAGATGACAGCAGCCGGCTACGAGTTTTCTCCCCCTGCTGGGGAGGAAACTGTAGAATCAAATCAGTTAAGTATTCTCAATATTTTAGAAACCAACAATGATATTGAGACCTCTCCGCAATATAAAAGAGCAGTGGAAACAATGATTGGCAATTTCAATGCGATGAAGAAAACAGCTGAGTGACCAATTCAACTAAGATCGTGCCGGATGCCAACATTGTGCCCTTTCGGCAGGCACCCAGTCGAATTGCTGTTAGCGAAGCTGAAGCGGTAAAACATCAAATCAACGAGTGGCTGGATACAGGCGTAATTCGACAGTCCACATCTAATTTTGCTAGCCGCCTAGTTGTTGTCAAAAAGAAGGATGGAAGCAACCGCATTTGTGTGTCGACTATCGCCAGTTAAACAAAATGGTTCTCAAAGACTGCTTCCCAGTACCGGTGATTGACGACGTGTTGGAGAAACTGCAGAAGGCCAAGTTTTTCACCGTTATGGATTTGGAAAATGGGTTTTTCCACGTGTCGGTGGAAGAAAACAGCAAGAGGTTCACAGCTTTTATTACGAAGGAAGGCCTTTTCGAGTTCAACCAAGCACCATTTGGATTTCGTAATTCGCCAGCGATTTTTATTCGATTTGTCAACCACGTTTTCCAAAAGCTGATAAACGAAGATGTTTTAGAAATTTATATGGATGTCATAATCATACATGCAGTCACAGCAGACGAATGCCTGAGGAAAATGGAGCGCGTGTTAAGCAAGTCAGCAGAGTTTGGGCTGAAAATTAAATGGAAAAAGTGTCATTTTCTCCAGACGAAAATCCATTTTCTCGGCCATATAATTGAAGACGGGAAAATCAAGCCAGGAATAGAGAAGACGAAAGCTATCGGAAAATTTCCAGCACCACAGAATATTAAAGTCCTGCAGTTTTTCTTGGGTCTCACTGGATTTTTTCGGAAGTTCATACGAGGATATTCGTAGATAGCAAAGCCGTTAACAGATCTTTTACGGAAGGATGAGAGTTTCCGAATGGGATCTGCTGAGTTACAGTCGCTGGAAAGGTTGAAAGACGCACTAACCTCGGAGCCAGTATTAAGAATCTATGATAGAGATGCCAGCACAGAGCTCCACACAGATGCCTCGAAAGATGGGTTTGGTGCCACATTGCTGCAGTGGTACGATGATCAACTGTATCATGTCTGCTACTGGAGTAAGAAGACTACAGAAGCCGAGTCGAGAAAGCACAGTTATATATTGGAGGCAAAGGCCGTTTATTTGGCGCTTTAAAAGTTTCGCCAGTACCTGTTGGGTATTTCATTCAAGTTGATTATCGACTGCGCCGCCTTCAAGCAAGAAGCAGGATGTGCCTCGCGACGTGGCAGAATGGGTGGTGTACATGGAGCAGTTCGATTTCGAAGTAGAACATTGGCCTGGAAATCGATTGAAACACGTCGATTGTTTAAGTCGCTACCCACCCCAAATAATGGTTATTTCGACTGAAATTTCTGCCAGACTGAAGAAAGCACAGGAAGGTGATGCCATGGTAAAAGCGATTTTGGAGATCTTGTCCAGCCGCCCATATGAAGACTTCAAAATTAAGGGATGCCTATTGTACAAAGCTGTCGAAGGAACGGATGTGCTGGTGGTCCCAAAAGTTATGGAAAAGGAGATCATAACAGAAGCACACAAAGCTGGCCATTTCGGTACCCAGAAGACTATGCATTCCATACAACAAAACTATTGGATTCCACATTTGGAGGGAAAGGTATCCAAGGTCATCAGTAACTGCGTCAAATGCATCATATACAACAAAAAATTAGGCAAGAAGGAGGGATTTCTTTATAAGATCGACAAAGGAGCGGAACCGTTGTATACCGTACATGTTGACCATCTGGGAGTAATGGATGCAACGACCAAGCAGTATAAACACATTTTTGCAATTGTGGATGGCTTCACAAAATTTGTCTGGTAGTATCCAACTAAAACCACGAGCAGTGAGGAAGCTCTGCAGAAGCTGAGGAATTGGTCCGACGTTTTCGGAGATCCTTGCCGAATCATTAGCGATCGTGGATCGGCATTTACTTCAGCTGCATTTGAGTCGTATGTAAAGGAGAATGGAATCGAACACATTTGGAGCACCACCGGAGTCCCAAGAGGAAACGGCCAAGTCGAACGCGTTAATCGCTCAATTTTGGCCATAATCTCAAAGCTGTCTGCAGATAAGCCCGACAAATGGTTTAAGTTTGTACCAAAGGTGCAGCGAGTCATCAATGGTACCACACACAAGTCGACGAAGCGCTCACCATTCGAGCTTATGTTTGGCGTTAAGATGAGAAATGATGCCGATTGCAGAATTCTACAGATGCTAGATGACGAAATGTACAACAGTTTCGACGAGGAGCGACGGAAGACTCGGCAAGAAGCGAAAGATGAAATACAGCATGCACAGGATAACTACAAAAAAGCGTTCGATAAAAACAGGAAGAACGAACATGGCTATAAGCTTGGAGATCTCGTTGCCATTCGCCGTACGCAGTTCGTGGCTGGTAGGAAGCTAGCTAGCGAATATCTGGGACCATATGAGGTCACGAAAATAAAGCGTAGCGGGCGATATGAGGTGCGTAAAGTTGGTAACACAGAAGGGCCTATTAATACCGCTACAAGCGTCGACAACATGAAGCTATGGCGTTATGCTGAGGTCAACGAAGAAGCCTGGTCATCAGAGGCTGATGACTGAATCAGGGTGGCCGAATGTAAGATGGAAAGGACGATGAGTCGGTGTGAACGGACATCGATATATCGGTGTGAGCAGATATCGATTGGTCGACGTAAAAGTATCTGCGTGAGCAGATTTACATACCAACATTACTTACATGAACTTTGTCTGGAATCGGGAAATTTTTTACTGCTTCAATACCTTTCTCATCCGCCTGAATACCTTCCTTTGTTATCAAAAATACTAGATATTTTATGCTTGATCTTAAAAATTCGCATTTATCTATCCTTAATTCTAACCTATTTTGAACCAGCCTATGTACCACTTCTTGCAACGTATCTAAATGCTCTTCCATATTTTTGCTCGCAATCATGATGTCATCCATATATATTATTACTTTATCTTGCCTGATTAGGTCATCGAAAATTTTATTCATAAAACGTTGAAACACTGCTGAAGCGTTTTTAATCCCCATGGGCATCCTTTTATATTCAAATTGTCCTAACGGAGTGACAAATGATGTGTATTTGATTGACGTTTCTTCCACGTAAACATGGAAGTAACCATTTTTTAAATCTAACTTTGTGAAGATTGCTTTGTTTACTAATTTGTCTAGCAAGTCATCAATTAAAGGTAGTGGATAGTTGTCCTTTATTAGTACTTTGTTTAGTTTCCGAAAATCTATACATAAACGTAAATCTCCTGTCTTCTTTTTAACTAATACAATTGGCGAGGCAAACTGTGAGTCACTCGGTCTTATTATATCATTTTCTATATACTCATCTAACATCTTGAGAAGTTTTTCTTTTTCAGTGTATGACAATCGTCTGGGCGAACAACTGAAAGGCTTATCATCGCTTAACAATATTTTCATTTCGCACCTAATTATTGGAACATCTGGCCTTTTAGTTTTTACATATGTGTCCTCGAACATCTTTACAAATTGACAACGTGTCTTAAAATCTATATCTTCTCCATAATTATAAACTTGTTCTTGATCTTCTACAATCTGAATATTGAACATGTCTTTGTCAAAACTATCTACCAATTCCGGCCCATCACATTGTTTTATGTGCAGTTTATCGCAATCTTGTTGTCTAATTATATTTTTGCCTGTTTTCTGTTGAAAAGTCTTTTTCGCTCTTAACTATTTTCTTATCCGTAGAGACTCCTGGATGCCTTTTTACGATTTCTGCTTCAGCTAATAATTTCATAACAGCTTTTTCATTTGAATTATCGTCCTCAATAAATTGATCGTCTAACTGCTGTGATTTGGCGTCAATATCATTTAACAGTTGTGATTCACTATCATTGTCTCTTAACAGTTGTGATTTGGCATAATTATCTCCTAACAGTTGTGATTTATCATAAACATTTCCTAACAGCTGTGATTCATCGTACAATCTGTTATCGTTAACAGGGTGTGTCTCTAACAGTTGTTGCTTAACAGTCGCAGTCTGTCCCCTAAAAGTTTCGCTGCTTAACACCGGACAGTTAACAGTTTCTGCTTTTAACAGTGGCTGTAGACTAGACTCATATCTTACAGTGTGGGTAGAGGTTTCTGTTTTCCGTTGACTAACCATATGTGATTGTTCGGAAAACTTTGCGTTATCTTTCTTTTTTATGGCATCGAAATCTTTTAGGGCCTCTAAATTGAAATTTATGCCGCATGTATGCATGAAGTCCCTACCTAACACTGCTTCATAACTCATAGACTCATCGTCGACTATTAGTAAATCAAAATTAAATTTTATTTTTTCTTTTCGTTACAAAACAAGATACTATTCCAAATGTATTTAATTTGCTTTTTATTGATTCCAACATAGAGATTATTGACCGGTTTATCCAGTGGTATATTCAATGGAAATGATAGATTTCTTCAGAAATGAAATAGGGCTTCCTGAGTCTATGAGGCATTCTGCAGTAATAAACAAATTAGGTTGGCTTGAAAAATAAATATTAAAATGTCTTACATAAATTGTTGTTGAGCCCGGTGTTTACGTTGAGTACACCAACACCCTTCTTCTTCTTCTTGCATTCCGCTATGAAATGACCCATCTCTCCGCACGCATAGCATGATCCCGGCTCCCTCTTCGGCTTGCGGCACTCCTTGGCAAGATGACCTCTGGAATTACAGTTGTGGCATCGCCTGTTGTTATCCTCCTCCGTCGTCTTGGTGCCTCCCATTCCATCGTACTTCGGAAGACATATGTGCGCAAAGGCTTGTAACATTTGTTCTGGATCTCCGAATCTCTGAATACGCGCTTGGTTACGTAAGTTCAGCGACGGTATTCCTTCGATGATCTGTTCCAAGAGCTCATCGTTGTCCAATTTGATCGATTGCGCTAAAAACGATCTTTTTCCTCGAAATACACTGTAAAACGCTCATTTTGTTGCCATTTACGCTGCTCAAACTTTCGTCGTAGCTCCGCCTTCGAAGCTCCAGTGCCGAATGCTAATATCAATTGGTCGCACAGTGTTTGGAAAGGCTCACGCAAGCGAGTCGGGTTTGCATGGAGCCAGTGCTGAGCATTTCCTTTTAATTTTATGGCTAATAGCATACGAAGCGACTCCTCATCAAGCTTGCACATGGCTGCAACGCTTTTGAGTTGGCTTACCCAAATGCGCGCACATGACTTCCCTTCGAACTCCAGCGTAACCTCCTTTGCGAGTGCGAGCGAGACAGCTGATCCACTTCTTATTTTCGTTTAGCTCATTTTTTTCTTCTCTAGCACTGCCCGTTACGTTTTTAGTGTTGCCCATAGCTTGATATACAGAATCGCTGTTTTTGTTGTTGTCGTTGTTGTCGCCTAACTTTGCGATTTCTGACGCCGACCGTTGCGCAGCTGTGCACAAATCGAGCACGTGTGTGGCGTCGTTGTTGTATGTTTCGATCCCGTTACCGTTGTTCTTGTTGTTGCCGTCGCCGAAATTCGCGACTACTGGCGCCGACTGCTGTGCAGCTGCGCGCACAAACTGTGTGGCGCCGTTGTTGTATGTGTCGATCCCGTTACCGTTGTTCTTGTTGTTGCCGTCGCTGAGATTCGCGACTACTGGCGCCGACTGCTGTGCAGCTGTGCGCACAAACTGTGTGGCGCCGTTGTTGTTGGTCTATTTCTGTTGTACTTATAGACAATTGATGCGCAACTGTGTTATTCTGAGCATTTTGCAATTCCTCTTTGCTCAATCGTAATTCTTCCTGTAGCTTCTGAATCGTGTCTAGCAATTCCTGGTGGACACTCTCTCCTGGGCTAGAACCTTCGCGATCATTTTGATTCTGCTCATAGCGCTCATTGTTGTTGGACGATCTACTTTCCTGGCCAGGCAGAACACTTGCAACGCTTAAAAAAATCGTCGCTTCCCGATTGCATCTCCTCAAACATCTCCGGCGAGGCATCGAGCAATCGCGATATCAACTCTGCCTTACTGCCTGTCGTGGGCAAACCCAGCGCCGTCAGCCACTTCTTCAGTTGTGCCGTGGTGTACTTCTCGAATGTAGGCGTGTTCATTTTTTTTTTTTTTTTTTTGATTTGTCGATCCCACTTCTGAAAATTGTGGTAGTCCCGCGCACACAATAAAACAATCTCGATGCAGTTCAACGTCCGATTTATTTCACTGCTTCATCAAGACTGAACAGCGTAACTCAATTCTGTATAACATAGAATGTGACATATTGAGAGAATCGATGCAGAGAGCCAATATCGAGAGAGAGAGTTCGGATAGCTGAGAGAGCGTTGAGTAAATATGTTATGTGTGTATGTATATGTAGGCACACGTCCTACTACAATACATACATTTGCTGCTAGACTGCTACTACTGCTATCCTTCTCTAACGGTCGCCGCGTCGATCATACGTTTGCCACCTCATTCCTACTACCGCTGCTGCCCACCTCTCTCCCATATATACACATGTATATGTGTATGTATGTGTCTCTTATTGAGTGTCTATCGTGAGCATATATTCGTATGTACATGTGTATGTACAAATTATTTGAATCAATAAAATGATTTTACTTTAACCAAGAGTTTGATTAAATTAATAACACCTGAAATCCAATAACTTGAAATGAAAGGCGGAGTATTTCTTATTACTGTTTATTACAGGGCCGATGTGCCTACTGTTCGAATAAAGAAATGAACTAAAACATAAAATTCAAACAAGACAATCCCGCAACTTATGATTACGAGATCGTTTCATAGCGGCCACGCAAATAGTCGTGGTTGCCGGCTATGCAACGACATCCGGTCAAATGCTTATTCAGCTATTTGGCCAGTGTCGTATTCGGTCAGCGAACTCAAGACCGTTGTTTGTCTTACAACTACTCCCCTCGAAGTTAGGCCGCCTCTCGGCCGACCCTAATCTCGCAACGACGTCCCTCAGCAGCTTTGCAGACCTTCTCGCGGTGATGATGTGCCGACAGGTGAGGCCGACACAGATGAGCGCGCACATTACAGCCGCCACGGAAACGCAACGTTGTAGGTGCGATGCGTTCCTGCTTCTTTCCTTGAATTTCTCGATTTCCTCCAGGTTTCGTTCATTTAATCGGTGAAGGAACGGGAGCTCAGAATGTCTTGGCTGGCGTGATATTCAAGATAGGGAAGTGGGCGATCCCAGGACTCTACTCTGGGCGTTGTTGTGGTTGATGATAGAGTCCCGTTTGATTCTGGCTCTGTCGTTGAAGTGATGAGGTGCGTGCCTAGCACTCTGATCTCGTACCGTTGTCGACTTGAATCTTGCTGATTATCGTTGACTATGATAATCCCTCGTCTACCTCGGGATCGCTCCAGGTCGCTAGGCTGGATCTCGCAATGTGCCGTGCCCCCCTGCGTGTATTCCCTTGCGCATGAGGTCTCTGTCGCCAAGTAGACAAGAACTGTGGCCCCGGCGAGACGGTGCAGCTCTGAAGATTATGAGTTTCTCCATCACAATCGCTATGACGTTGTCCTGGCATTCTCAGAATTGAAGTTTTTTTTATGGGCGACAGGGTAAATAGTTATTTTTCTACAGGAAATTTGACTTTGGGGAATTTAATTAATAAAGTGCAATGAGTTAGGGGACTGAAGACTTTTACGGACGAGACAGACATAAGGTCACCTATCGGGGTGTTGGTGGGTTCCTCTAACAAATTGATTTCAAGTCTGCTGTAATCCAAAATGTTAGGGCTAACTATGTTAGCTTTAGCAAGTGAAATAGCCAACATTAAATTCCTGCAACTCCATCGACAACATTCTATTCTAGAACCAACAAAGTTTCATTACAGAGTGACTTTGTATCGATTTGTGAATTTGAGTTTACTTTTAAAATTTTTTGTTGACCGTGGAGGTTAGTTTATTAATTTTGGTCTTGACTCTAGTGTTTATTGTCTATTTGTCTTATTGTTGGAATTTATCAGTTGCATCTCCGTGAACCTAGCCTCTCTAAATCACCTGCACAGGGTGTACCTGCCACAACCTTTAGTGACCCTAGGAAGTCTATGCTTCTCGCGACACCTGTGGTGCGTACCCAAGGCCTCTAGAAAGTCCTGCAGATGCACTGTATCTACGACCAGGAGCTTCTTCATGTGCAGATTGGTGGAAAAAACGTCAAGGCTTGACTGTCTCTTCTACAACTCTGCTTCGTACTCGACAGGGTTCGCGGAGATTTTTCGATAAGCATACTTTTCCCCAACCAGGACTTGCCCATCTA
>NW_026263540.1:0-31031 GCF_009650485.2 Drosophila albomicans | reverse complement strand
TAGTAGTTTATTTAAAGTTTATTCTTATTTTATTATTTTTTTATTATTATTTTATTGTTTGTCAGCTGGTGAAAGTTTTTATGTTAAGGCGGGATGCTCGTACAGTAACTGGATATTTCAGTTGTGTATTTCGCTAAGCCTAGCGTTAGTAAGTTATTCTTAGTTGTTTTAGTATTTGGCCGAATTTAGCGGCAGTTTGTGACTACTATAGTTTATTGTTATTTTATTTAGTTTAATTTAACATTAATTATTATTTTATTTATTTATTTATTAAATAATTAATTGATTGGTTAGTTGTTTGGCCGACAATTGCGGCAGTTAATATTATTTAATTTTGATTTCTAGGTGAAGAGGTTTTATTTTGTTAGTCGACGGCACAACTTTCGTTGTCGATAGTTATATCGCCAACTCGCTATTTTGCTGTTTTTGTTGTTGTTGTTGTTCTTGTTGCTGCTGCTGCTGCTGCACATATATAAAGCGCGAGGAAAACTTTTTTCCCGCTCAAATATTTAACAATTTTAATAAAATATGTATAATTCAAAGAAAACAAATATACTAATTGGGTATGTATATATGAGTAAGTAAGTAATGTTGGTATGTAAATACCTTTTTTGGCAGACAAATAATTTATTGTAAGTAATGTTGGTATGTAAATACCTTTTTGGCAGACAAATTATTTATTAATTAAAGCACACACGTCGACAAACACGACAATGTCAAAGATTTTGATTTTGTGTCTGCTTTTCCGAGCACTTGCGCTATGATCGGCGAATTTAACACGACTGTGAAGGGTGTGAGTGTGTGAGCCGTAGAGAAGAGAAGAGAAGCGAAGCGAAGCGACCAAGTCCTCGTGCATACGTATGTAAGTTAAGACAAACAAACGGTCTGAGTTCGCTGACCGAATACGACACTGGCCAAATAGCTGAATAAGCATTTGACCGGATGTCGTTGCATAGCCGGCAACCACGACATATTTGCGTGGCCGCTATGAAACGATCTCGTAATCATAAGTTGCGGGATTGTCTTGTTTGAATTTATGTTTTAGTTCATTTCTTTATTCGAACAGAGGCACATCGGCCCTGTAATAAACAGTAATAAGAAATACTCCGCCTTTCATTTCAAGTTCTTGGATTTCAGGTGTTATCAATTTAATCAAACTCTTGGTTAAAGTAAAATCATTTTATTGATTCAAATAATTGGCGCCCAACTAGTGGTAATTTTAATTACCCGCGCGTGTTTTAATATCGCGTTATAAAAACAAGAAATCAACAACGTTGCTCGACCAGCAACGACATTAATACAGTGACAAACACTAAAAACAAAAGAAAAACAAAAAACAACAGCAAACGCTAAAAACAAAAACCAAAGTGACAACAATAAAAACAAAAGAAAAACAAAAAACAACAGCAAACGCTAAAAGTAAAAACTAAAGTGACAACAATAAGAACAACAGCAAACGCTGAAAATAAAAAAAAAAAAAACAACGACAACTACAAACCAGTGACTGCTGCGCGGGAAGCCTACCCCATTATAATAACAACAAACCAGTGACTGCTGCGTGGGAAATATACCCTTTCCTACCCTATAAATTTTCGTAACAAGTCATGTAAGTGGAGTTCCTTTTAACAAAGTTTTTAAGTCTGCTTAGCAAATTAAATTAATCGAAAGTTAAACTGCTTCATTAAATTTTGCAACTTAGAATTAAAAAAAAAAAAAAAAAAAAAAACATTTTAAGTAAGAACTGTGTTTATTTCTTTTTGCCACATTGTTTACGAAAAAAGTTTTAGCTTTGCATCATTCGTAATTCGACCCGTTGAATTTTTTTTTGTTGTTTTTGCGCTCAGTCGCCTACTCATGAGTTTGGTTGTTTTCTTTTCCGTACCCATTCAACGTTCGGGCCGATGAGCTCGCCGTTTTCAAGCTACAGAACCCCTCAGCAACATTGCTCCGATTCAGAGTCAGACTCTGATAGTCATACTAGAGTTCTTAGGAACAGAATTGTAAAGAGCAAACGTATTCTTGTTGCTTCTTCACCAAACATGGACCCAGAACAACTTAGAACAGTGGTTGAGGCAGCGATTCGCAACGCTTTAGCTGAGCAAGCTGTCGCCCACGAACGTGAGCAGCAAGCATTAATTCAGAGAATTAATGAGTTGTCCAACCAAGTAGCTTCAGTTCAAATTACACCGCCTGTAGTTGAAGAATACAAGGCCGTTGAGATAAGAAGCGACATACGTTGTGACGAGCCACTGGATGCCGTCAAATGTCTGCAAGAGTTTACAGGGGCCCAAGAGTCGTATGTCTCTTGGAGACAAGCGGCGCTAGCCGCCTACGAAATTTTCAAGCCATATAATATGGTAGCTCGCGCCATTATCAGGCAGTAATTATAATTAGAAGTAAAATTCGAGGCCCTGCGGATGCAGTTCTTGCCTCTTTCGCTACAGTTTTTGAACGTTGAGGCGATCATAAATCGCCTCGACTTCACATACAGCGACAAGCGCCCAATGCATGTCATTGAACAGGAGCTTGGTACATTGAGGCAGGGCAACATGCCACTGCTTCAATATTATGACGAGGTAGAGAAAAAGCTCACACTGTTGATAAACAAAGTCAACATGAGTTACGAGTCAGCCCTAGCTGAGGGCTTACGTAACAAATTCCGCGACGATGCGTTGCGAGTTTTTGTTTCTGGGCTTAAACGCAACCTCACAGATGTACTTTTTGCTGCGAAACCTAAAGACCTACCAACGGCTTTAGCCCTTGCTCAAGAAATCGAATCAAATCACGAAAGGTACGCTTTCGCGGCTAACTTCGCTAAAAGTTTAGAAGAAAAAGCCCACAAAGCGGAACAGAAGACTCAAGGGAAAGACCCAAAGTCAAACCCGAAGCAGTCCAAGTCCCCACACTTTAAGCAACAGCAGGGTAGCAAGCAAAATGACCAGGCACAGAGCAAGCCAAATAGCTCAGACACGCCGGAGCCAATGGACGTAGACCCATCTTCGTCCAAATTTCGGCAACAAACGGCGTTTTCAAGGCCAAGCCCCTCGGGTAATGACTATACCCAAAACCAGAAACGTTCCGCTTCTCAGCGCACGTCTGGACAAGATCAGCGACAAAGAGTTGATCATATCACGCCGGACACACCTCAGGCACAAGCATTTCCCTCTTACAACGAGGCAGCCACGTCGGCCGTCAGCAATATAGACAGCGACGCAGATTCAGACCAAGATGCGGTCAATTTTTTAGGGGCGAGTCCCTGCTACCGTTCATTCAACGCAGAGTAGCAGGAGTCAGCAAAAAATTTTTAATCGACACGGGCGCTGCAAAGAGCTACATAAAGCCATTTCAGCAACTAAAAAACATTACCCCTGTCGATAAGCCATTCTCGATTCATTCAATCCATGGCTCAAACCAAATAACTGAAAAATGCTTAATACAAATCTTCGGCGTAACCGCCTCATTTTTTTTACTAAACAATCTGTCGACATTCGATGGCATTATAGGCCATGACCTCCTAGCTCAAGCGGGAGTCGATTTGTGCTTAAAAGACAAGCAATTAAGGATTGGCTCCAAATCCGAGACCATCCAATATCATAAACGCGTAAGCGTTAACCTCACGACAGCAGCAGATATAGATGCCCCGTCTTGCGTCAAAGCTAAATTCGCACAAATGCTAAAATTCAGGGTCAATGCCTTTGCTGACCCAGACGAAGCATTACCGTTCAACACTTCGGTTGTAGCAACCATACGAACGGAGGACGAGGAACCTATACATTCTAAGCTATACCCTTACCCTATGGGTGTGGCCGATTTCGTCGATTCAGAGGTAAAAAACCTCCTTAAAGACAAAATCATACAAAAATCCAAATCACCGTATAATAACCCAATTTGGGTCGTTGACAAAAAAGGTGTAGACGAAAAGGGTAACAAGAAAAAACGCATGGTAATAGATTTCAGAAAATTGAACTCAAAAACCATTGCAGATAAATACCCAATGCCAAACATATCAATGATATTGGCGAACCTCGGACAAGCGAAATATTTCACGACACTAGACCTGAAGTCAGGCTACCACCAGATAACTCTGGCGGAACGTGATCGCGAGAAGACCTCGTTTTCTGTAAATGGAGGCAAGTACGAGTTTTGTTGGCTCCCGTTCGGTCTAAAGAACGCGGGGAGCATCTTCCAAAGAGCCATCGACGATGTGCTCCGTGAAGAGATTGGCAAGACATGCTACGTCTACGTAGATGACGTCATAATCTTCTCAAAAAACTAAAGCGATCATGTCAAACACGTTGACGTGATTTTGAAAAGGTTAAGTGAAGCAAACATGAGGGTTGCTAAAGAGAAATCTAAGTTTTTCAAAACAAGCGTAGAATACCTTGGTTTTATAGTCACCGATCAGGGAGCTAGGACTGACCCCGAGAAAGTAAGGGCCATCCAGCATTACCCTGAGCCAAAAAACCTGTACGAGGTTAGATCCTTCTTAGGTTTGGCCAGCTACTATAGGTGCTTCGTAAAAGACTTTGCTGCCATCGCAAAGCCGGTGTCCGACATCTTAAAAGGTGAAAACGGCACAGTCAGCAAGTACAAATCAAAGAATATTCCTGTGTTCTTCAATGAAAAACAGCGCAACGCTTTTGAAAAACTGAGAAATATTCTGGCGTCGGAAGAGGTCATGCTAATGTACCCCGATTACAAACAGCCATTCGATCTGACCACCGACGCCTCGGCATACGGTATTGGGGCAGTCCTATCACAGAAGGGCCGTCCAATCACAATGATTTCTAGAACTCTCAAAGACAGAGAGGCGAACTACGCTACTAACGAGCGTGAACTCCTAGCAATTGTATGGGCGTTAGCAAAGCTTCGTCAATACATTTACGGAGCAAGAGAAATCAATATCTTCACAGACCACCAACCTCTGACCTTTGCAGTTTCCGAGGGTAACCCCAATGCAAAGATAAAGCGTTGGAAAGCCCGGATCGACGAGACCGGCGCCCGATTATTCTACAAACCCGGGAAAGAAAACCACGTAGCTGATGCATTGTCACGGCAAAACGTGAATTCCCTTGTAGACAACACTCCAAGCTCTGATGTCGCTACGATACATAGCGAAGCTTCCGCCACTTACACCATCGAGACCACCGATAAGCCAATAAATTGCTTTAGGAATCAGATCGTGATTGAGGAGGCAAGGTACCCTTTAACTAGGAGAGTCATATTGTTCCGAGAAAAAACTCGGCATACTCTTCATTTCGTTGACAGGGAATCTTTATTTAGGGAAATTAAGGTTGCAGTTAACCCCAAAGTGGTCAACGCGATCCATTGCGACCTCCACACCCTCGCCCAGATTCAAGATGAACTGGTTCGAACGTTCCCAGCAACTAAATTCCAACATTGTAAGAAGATAGTCGCCGACATCTTCGACATCAATGAGAGAAGGGAAATCTTGACGGACGAACATAATCGCGCCCACAGGGCTGCACAAGAGAACGTCAAGCAGGTCTTAACAGACTATTATTTCCCCAAAATGACAAAGCTCGCGAACGAGATAACATTGAATTGTAAGGTGTGTCGCAGAGCCAAGTACGACAGACACCCAAAGAAACAGGAATTAGGCGAAACACCAATCCCTTCACATACGGGGGAGATGTTACACATAGACATCTTTTCCACTGATAAGAAATTCTTCCTCACTTGCGTCGACAAGTTCTCCAAGTTCGCTGTAGTTCAGCCCATCCCGTCGAGAACCATAGAAGATCTGAAGCCAGCAATTCTTCAATTGATGAATTTCTTCCCAAAGGCTAAGACAATCTACTGTGACAATGAACCCTCATTGAACTCACAGACAACATCTCAACAATGCTGACCAACAGTTTTGGAGTCAACATTGCGAATGCTCCACCGTTGCACAGTGTTTCGAATGGGCAGGTAGAGCGATTTCATAGTACCTTGCTAGAGCTTGCTAGGTGTCTAAAAATCGACAGGAAAATAAGTGACGCAGTAGAAGTCATTTTGTTGGCGGCAACGGAGTACAATAAGTCAATACACTCTGTTACCAACAGAAGGCCGGTCGATGTCGTTCAGGCACGTTCAGACGAACCGCAAGATCAGATCCAAAGCAAAATAAGAAACGCTCAAAACGCGCTAAGAAGCAGAGAGAATGCGTCGCGGCAGAATAGAGTCTTTGAAGTTGGCGAGAAAGTATTAGTTAAGTCCAACAGAAGGCTGGGAAACAAGCTGACGCCTTTGTGCGAAGAAAGAGCGGTAGAAGCGGACCTGGGGACCACGGTCCTAATTAAGGGGAGGGTGGTCCATAAAGACAACATATAATGACCCCCTTTCTTCTCCTTTTTTTTAGCCACTAGGCATTTATATTTTTTAAGCCACTAGGCACCTACTTTTTTGGCCACTAGGCACGCTAGTATTAGTTAGTAATAGTTTCGTCAGCCACTAGGCGCATTTATGTTTAGCCACCTTGGCATAAGTTTCTATCAATCTTCCATTTGGTGCTGGGTAACCTCTCTAATAAAAAAAACTAAAGTAAAAATAAAACACACATTTCACCCTACAGGTTTGAAATCATACTTGTCTTTTCTTTGTCGCTGGCTTCGGCGCACATCACCGACTACTCGCACGCCAAGTACATCCCCATCATAGATGGGCAAGTCCTGGTTTGGGAAGAGTATGCTTATGTAAAACATTCCGCGAACCTGTCGGAGTACGAACGAGTTGTAGAAGAGACAGTCAAGCTCATTGACGTTTTTCCACAGTCTCACATGAAGAAGCTCCTGGTCGTAGATACAGTGCATCTGCAGGACTTGCTAGAGGCCTTGGGTACGCACCACAGGGTCGCGAGAAGCATAGACTTCCTAGGGTCCATACTAAAGGTTGTGGCAGGTACACCTGATGCAGGTGATTTAGAAAGGACTAGGTTCACGGAGATGCAACTGATAAATTCCAACAATAGACAAATAGAAATAAACACTAGAGTTCAAGACCAAATTAATAAACTAACCTCCACGGTCAACAAAATTTTAAAAGTAACTCAAAATTCACAAATCGATACAAGTCACCTGTATGAAACTTTGTTGGCTAGAAATAGAATGTTGTCGATGGAGTTGCAGAATTTAATGTTGGCTATTTCACTTGCTAAAGCTAACATAGTTAGCCCTAACATTTTGGATCACGCAGACTTGAAATCAATTTGGTTAGAGGAACCCACCAACACCCCGATAGGTGACCTTATGTCTGTCTCGTCCGTAAAAGTTCTTCAGTCCCCTAACTCATTGCACTTTATTATTAAATTCCCCAAAGTCAAATTTTCCTGTAGAAAAATAACTATTTACCCTGTCGCCCATAAAAACTTCATTCTGAGAATGCCGGACAACGTCATAGCCGATTGTGATGGAGAAACTCATAATCTTCAGAGCTGCACCGTCTCGCCGGGGGCCACATTTTGTCGCTTGGCGACAGAGACCTCATGCGCAAGGGAAATACACGCAGGGGCACGGCACATTGCGAGATCCAGCCTAGCGACCTGGAGGCGATCACCGAGGTAGACGAGGGATTATCATAGTCAACGATAATCCAGCAATGATTCAAGTCGACAACGGTACCGAGATCAGAGTGCTAGGCACGCACCTCATCACCTTCAACGACAGAGCCAGAATCAACGGGACTCTATTCATCAACCACAACAACGCCCAGAGTAGAGTCCCTGGGATCGCCAACTTCCCTATCTTGAATATCACCGCCAGCCAAGACATTCTGAGCCTCCCGTTCCTTCACCGATTAAATGAACGAAACCTGGAGGAAATCGAGAAATTCAAGGAAGAAGCAGGAACGCATCGCACCTACAACGTGGCGTTCTCCGTGGCGGCTGTATGTTGCGCGCTCATCTGTGTCGGCCTCACCTGTCGGCACATCATCACCGCGAGAAGGTCTGCAAAGCTGCTGAGGGACGTCGTTGCGGAGATAGGGTCGGCCGAGGGCGGCCTTAACCTCGAGGGGGGGAGTAGTTAAGACAAACAAACGGTCTGAGTTCGCTGACCGAATACGACACTGGCCAAATAGCTGAATAAGCATTTGACCGGATGTCGTTGCATAGCCGGCAACCACGACATATTTGCGTGGCCGCTATGAAACGATCTCGTAATCATAAGTTGCGGGATTGTCTTGTTTGAATTTATGTTTTAGTTCATTTCTTTATTCGAACAGAGGCACATCGGCCCTGTAATAAACAGTAATAAGAAATACTCCGCCTTTCATTTCAAGTTATTGGATTTCAGGTGTTATTAATTTAATCAAACTCTTGGTTAAAGTAAAATCATTTTATTGATTCAAATAATTTGTACATACACATGTACATACGAATATATGCAACGAAGACACTCAATAGAGACACATACATACACATATACATGTGTATATATGGAGAGAGGGGGCAGCAGCGGTAGTAGGAATGAGGTGGCAAACGTATGATCGACGCGCGACCGTTAAGAGAAGGATAGCAGTAGTAGCAAGCAGCAATGTATGTATTGTAGTAGGACGTGTGCCTACATATACATACACACATACATATTTACTCAACGCTCTCTCAGCTATCCGAACTCTCTCTCTCGATATTGGCTCTCTGCATCGATTCTCTCAATATGTCACATTCTATGTTATACAGAATTGAGTTACGCTGTTCAGTCTTGATGAAGCAGTGAAATAAATCGGACGTTTGAACTGCATCGAGATTGTTTTATTGTGTGCGCGGGACTACCACAATTTTCAGAAGTGGGATCGACAAATCAAAAAAAAAAAAAAAAAAATGAACACGCCTACATTCGAGAAGTACACCACGGCACAACTGAAGAAGTGGCTGACGGCGCTGGGTTTGCCCACGACAGGCAGTAAGGCAGAGTTGATATCGCGATTGCTCGATGCCTCGCCGGAGATGTTTGAGGAGATGCAATCGGGAAGCGACGATTTTTTAAGCGTTGCAAGTGTTCTGCCTGGCCAGGAAAGTAGATCGTCCAACAACAATGAGCGCTATGAGCAGAATCAAAATGATCGCGAAGGTTCTAGCCCAGGAGAGAGTGTCCACCAGGAATTGCTAGACACGATTCAGAAGCTACAGGAAGAATTACGATTGAGCAAAGAGGAATTGCAAAATGCTCAGAATAACACAGTTGCGCATCAATTGTCTATAAGTACAACAGAAATAGACAACAACAACGGCGCCACACAGTTTGTGCGCACAGCTGCACAGCAGTCGGCGCCAGTAGTCGCGAATCTCAGCGACGGCAACAACAAGAACAACGGTAACGGGATCGACACATACAACAACGGCGCCACACAGTTTGTGCGCGCAGCTGCACAGCAGTCGGCGCCAGTAGTCGCGAATTTCGGCGACGGCAACAACAAGAACAACGGTAACGGGATCGAAACATACAACAACGACGCCACACACGTGCTCGATTTGTGCACAGCTGCGCAACGGTCGGCGTCAGAAATCGCAAAGTTAGGCGACAACAACGACAACAACAAAAACAGCGATTCTGTATATCAAGCTATGGGCAACACTAAAAACGTAACGGGCAGTGCTAGAGAAGAAAAAAATGAGCTAAACGAAATAAGAAGTGGATCAGCTGTCTCGCTCGCACTCGCAAAGGAGGTTACGCTGGAGTTCGAAGGGAAGTCATGTGCGCGCATTTGGGTAAGCCAACTCAAAAGCGTTGCAGCCATGTGCAAGCTTGATGAGGAGTCGCTTCGTATGCTATTAGCCATAAAATTAAAAGGAAATGCTCAGCACTGGCTCCATGCAAACCCGACTCGCTTGCGTGAGCCTTTCCAAACACTGTGCGACCAATTGATATTAGCATTCGGCACTGGAGCTTCGAAGGCGGAGCTACGACGAAAGTTTGAGCAGCGTAAATGGCAACAAAATGAGCGTTTTACAGTGTATTTCGAGGAAAAGATCGTTTTAGCGCAATCGATCAAATTGGACAACGATGAGCTCTTGGAACAGATCATCGAAGGAATACCGTCGCTGAACTTACGTAACCAAGCGCGTATTCAGAGATTCGGAGATCCAGAACAAATGTTACAAGCCTTTGCGCACATATGTCTTCCGAAGTACGATGGAATGGGAGGCACCAAGACGACGGAGGAGGATAACAACAGGCGATGCCACAACTGTAATTCCAGAGGTCATCTTGCCAAGGAGTGCCGCAAGCCGAAGAGGGAGCCGGGATCATGCTATGCGTGCGGAGAGATGGGTCATTTCATAGCGGAATGCAAGAAGAAGAAGAAGGGTGTTGGTGTACTCAACGTAAACACCGGGCTCAACAACAATTATGTAAGACATTTTAATATTTATTTTTCAAGCCAACCTAATTTGTTTATTACTGCAGAATGCCTCATAGACTCAGGAAGCCCTATTTCATTTCTGAAGAAATCATCATTTCCATTGAATATACCACTGGATAAACCGGTCAATAATCTCTATGTTGGAATCAATAAAAGCAAATTAAATACATTTGGAATAGTATCTTGTTTTGTAACGAAAAGAAAAATAAAATTTAATTTTGATTTACTAATAGTCGACGATGAGTCTATGAGTTATGAAGCAGTGTTAGGTAGGGACTTCATGCATACATGCGGCATAAATTTCAATTTAGAGGCCCTAAAAGATTTCGATGCCATAAAAAAGAAAGATAACGCAAAGTTTTCCGAACAATCACATATGGTTAGTCAACGGAAAACAGAAACCTCTACCCACACTGTAAGATATGAGTCTAGTCTACAGCCACTGTTAAAAGCAGAAACTGTTAACTGTCCGGTGTTAAGCAGCGAAACTTTTAGGGGACAGACTGCGACTGTTAAGCAACAACTGTTAGAGACACACCCTGTTAACGATAACAGATTGTACGATGAATCACAGCTGTTAGGAAATGTTTATGATAAATCACAACTGTTAGGAGATAATTATGCCAAATCACAACTGTTAAGAGACAATGATAGTGAATCACAACTGTTAAATGATATTGACGCCAAATCACAGCAGTTAGACGATCAATTTATTGAGGACGATAATTCAAATGAAAAAGCTGTTATGAAATTATTAGCTGAAGCAGAAATCGTAAAAAGGCATCCAGGAGTCTCTACGGATAAGAAAATAGTTAAGAGCGAAAAAGACTTTTCAACAGAAAACAGGCAAAATATAATTAGACAACAAGATTGCGATAAACTGCACATAAAACAATGTGATGGGCCGGAATTGGTAGATAGTTTTGACAAAGACATGTTCAATATTCAGATTGTAGAAGATCAAGAACAAGTTTATAATTATGGAGAAGATATAGATTTTAAGACACGTTGTCAATTTGTAAAGATGTTCGAGGACACATATGTAAAAACTAAAAGGCCAGATGTTCCAATAATTAGGTGCGAAATGAAAATATTGTTAAGCGATGATAAGCCTTTCAGTTGTTCGCCCAGACGATTGTCATACACTGAAAAAGAAAAACTTCTCAAGATGTTAGATGAGTATATAGAAAATGATATAATAAGACCGAGTGACTCACAGTTTGCCTCGCCAATTGTATTAGTTAAAAAGAAGACAGGAGATTTACGTTTATGTATAGATTTTCGGAAACTAAACAAAGTACTAATAAAGGACAACTATCCACTACCTTTAATTGATGACTTGCTAGACAAATTAGTAAACAAAGCAATCTTCACAAAGTTAGATTTAAAAAAATGGTTACTTCCATGTTTACGTGGAAGAAACGTCAATCAAATACACATCATTTGTCACTCCGTTAGGACAATTTGAATATAAAAGGATGCCCATGGGGATTAAAAAACGCTTCAGCAGTGTTTCAACGTTTTATGAATAAAATTTTCGATGACCTAATCAGGCAGATAAAGTAATAATATATATGGATGACATCATGATTGCGAGCAAAAATATGGAAGAGCATTTAGATACGTTGCAAGAAGTGGTACATAGGCTGGTTCAAAATAGGTTAGAATTAAGGATAGATAAATGCGAATTTTTAAGATCAAGCATAAAATATCTAGTATTTTTGATAACAAAGGAAGGTATTCAGGCGGATGAGAAAGGTATTGAAGCAGTAAAAAATTTCCCGATTCCAGACAAAGTTCATGTAAGTAATGTTGGTATGTAAATCTGCTCACGCAGATACTTTTACGTCGACCAATCGATATCTGCTCACACCGATATATCGATGTCCGTTCACACCGACTCATCGTCCTTTCCATCTTACATTCGGCCACCCTGATTCAGTCATCAGCCTCTGATGACCAGGCTTCTTCGTTGACCTCAGCATAACGCCATAGCTTCATGTTGTCGACGCTTGTAGCGGTATTAATAGGCCCTTCTGTGTTACCAACTTTACGCACCTCATATCGCCCGCTACGCTTTATTTTCGTGACCTCATATGGTCCCAGATATTCGCTAGCTAGCTTCCTACCAGCCACGAACTGCGTACGGCGAATGGCAACGAGATCTCCAAGCTTATAGCCATGTTCGTTCTTCCTGTTTTTATCGAACGCTTTTTTGTAGTTATCCTGTGCATGCTGTATTTCATCTTTCGCTTCTTGCCGAGTCTTCCGTCGCTCCTCGTCGAAACTGTTGTACATTTCGTCATCTAGCATCTGTAGAATTCTGCAATCGGCATCATTTCTCATCTTAACGCCAAAACATAAGCTCGAATGGTGAGCGCTTCGTCGACTTGTGTGTGTGTACCATTGATGACTCGCTGCACCTTTGGTACAAACTTAAACCATTTGTCGGGCTTATCTGCAGACAGCTTTGAGATTATGGCCAAAATTGAGCGATTAACGCGTTCGACTTGGCCGTTTCCTCTTGGGACTCCGGTGGTGCTCCAAATGTGTTCGATTCCATTCTCCTTTACATACGACTCAAATGCAGCTGAAGTAAATGCCGATCCACGATCGCTAATGATTCGGCAAGGATCTCCGAAAACGTCGGACCAATTCCTCAGCTTCTGCAGAGCTTCCTCACTGCTCGTGGTTTTAGTTGGATACTACCAGACAAATTTTGTGAAGCCATCCACAATTGCAAAAATGTGTTTATACTGCTTGGTCGTTGCATCCATTACTCCCAGATGGTCAACATGTACGGTATACAACGGTTCCGCTCCTTTGTCGATCTTATAAAGAAATCCCTCCTTCTTGCCTAATTTTTTGTTGTATATGATGCATTTGACGCAGTTACTGATGACCTTGGATACCTTTCCCTCCAAATGTGGAATCCAATAGTTTTGTTGTATGGAATGCATAGTCTTCTGGGTACCGAAATGGCCAGCTTTGTGTGCTTCTGTTATGATCTCCTTTTCCATAACTTTTGGGACCACCAGCACATCCGTTCCTTCGACAGCTTTGTACAATAGGCATCCCTTAATTTTGAAGTCTTCATATGGGCGGCTGGACAAGATCTCCAAAATCGCTTTTACCATGGCATCACCTTCCTGTGCTTTCTTCAGTCTGGCAGAAATTTCAGTCGAAATAACCATTATTTGGGGTGGGTAGCGACTTAAACAATCGACGTGTTTCAATCGATTTCCAGGCCAATGTTCTACTTCGAAATCGAACTGCTCCATGTACACCACCCATTCTGCCACGTCGCGAGGCACATCCTGCTTCTTGCTTGAAGGCGGCGCAGTCGATAATCAACTTGAATGAAATACCCAACAGGTACTGGCGAAACTTTTAAAGCGCCAAATAAACGGCCTTTGCCTCCAATATATAACTGTGCTTTCTCGACTCGGCTTCTGTAGTCTTCTTACTCCAGTAGCAGACATGATACAGTTGATCATCGTACCACTGCAGCAATGTGGCACCAAAACCCATCTTTCGAGGCATCTGTGTGGAGCTCTGTGCTGGCATCTCTATCATAGATTCTTAATACTGGCTCCGAGGTTAGTGCGTCTTTCAACCTTTCCAGCGACTGTAACTCAGCAGATCCCATTCGGAAACTCTCATCCTTCCGTAAAAGATCTGTTAACGGCTTTGCTATCTACGAATATCCTCGTATGAACTTCCGAAAAAATCCAGTGAGACCCAAGAAAAACTGCAGGACTTTAATATTCTGTGGTGCTGGAAATTTTCCGATAGCTTTCGTCTTCTCTATTCCTGGCTTGATTTTCCCGTCTTCAATTATATGGCCGAGAAAATGGATTTTCGTCTGGAGAAAATGACACTTTTTCCATTTAATTTTCAGCCCAAACTCTGCTGACTTGCTTAACACGCGCTCCATTTTCCTCAGGCATTCGTCTGCTGTGACTGCATGTATGATTATGACATCCATATAAATTTCTAAAACATCTTCGTTTATCAGCTTTTGGAAAAACGTGGTTGACAAATCGAATAAAAATCGCTGGCGAATTACGAAATCCAAATGGTGCTTGGTTGAACTCGAAAAGGCCTTCCTTCGTAATAAAAGCTGTGAACCTCTTGCTGTTTTCTTCCACCGACACGTGGAAAAACCCATTTTCCAAATCCATAACGGTGAAAAACTTGGCCTTCTGCAGTTTCTCCAACACGTCGTCAATCACCGGTACTGGGAAGCAGTCTTTGAGAACCATTTTGTTTAACTGGCGATAGTCGACACAAATGCGGTTGCTTCCATCCTTCTTTTTGACAACAACTAGGCGGCTAGCAAAATTAGATGTGGACTGTCGAATTACGCCTGTATCCAGCCACTCGTTGATTTGATGTTTTACCGCTTCAGCTTCGCTAACAGCAATTCGACTGGGTGCCTGCCGAAAGGGCACAATGTTGGCATCCGGCACGATCTTAGTTGAATTGGTCACTCAGCTGTTTTCTTCATCGCATTGAAATTGCCAATCATTGTTTCCACTGCTCTTTTATATTGCGGAGAGGTCTCAATATCATTGTTGGTTTCTAAAATATTGAGAATACTTAACTGATTTGATTCTACAGTTTCCTCCCCAGCAGGGGGAGAAAACTCGTAGCCGGCTGCTGTCATCTGCACTCGAAACTTTGCCACGAAGTCGTATCCCAGTAAAGCATCACAGGCGATGGCATCTTGCGGAACAACTAGGAACCTGTGTGTCAGCTGCATTTCGTCGATCTTCACCTCTGCATTGAATTGACCCAGAGGGCGAGTCATACCTCTTCCAAGACCTCGTAGTGTTGAAACGCTCTGCTGTAATTTGACGCCACTAATTTTATTGACCATTGCCTCTTTAATTATTGAGACGTCAGCTCCAGTATCCACTAGCGCCTCTACCACAACGTCAGCGATTCGCAGCTTTTTTAGTCGACGATCCTCGTAGACAACTTTCATGTTAGGTGCAGCCTTGCAGTTTCTTGACATGTGCCCGTTTTCGTTGCACCGAAAACACTTAACCTCACTCTGACAATCTTTTCGAAGGTGGTCGATTGCGCCACAGTTAAAACAATGCTGCTTCTTCTCAGTTTTAGGCTGTGCGCTGTATTTCTTTTTGCTTGGCTAATTTTGTCGTTTCTCTTCTTTCTCATTCGTTTGGTTACTCTCATAGACTTCATACTTTTCTCTCAATTCTTTAAATGATGAACATCCGTACAAAGTGAATTTAAAGTCGCTTTTGAGATTCAAACCATCCACAACGTATTTTATCACTGATTGTATGTCTATAACTCCACGCGCAGCAATACATTTCATTTGCAGCAGGTAATCGTGAAAACTTTCGTCTTTGTGTTTCACACGCTCAGCTAATTTCTTATTAATTTCGGCGCTTGACACATTTCCCTTAGCAAATTCTTCAATCAACTTTGTTCGCAATGTATTATATTCGAACACTGCAGTTGACTCCAGAAATAGTGCCGCTGTACGAGTCATCTTGGCGCGCGCTTCGACATATTTCTGCTTATCACTGAGTCCGTATGCGTCTGCGTTCAAGTCAAAGTTTTGAAACCATGCCACCACTTGCATACTATTTCCATCAAACTCGGGTATAATTTTTGCAAAATTTTCCACTACCAGCTTTCTTTTTGTATTTCGTCAGCTCGGATTTTCAGCGTTAACAACTGTACTAGCTGCTGCAGCATTTCATTATTTTCGGTCATTATACTCATTTCTGCATGTGTGGTTTTGCTCTCTTTCTTCTCAGCTTTATTCTCCATCATCTTTACGCTTTTTCCAGCTTCTTTTGCTTCAGCTATCCTCTGGCGCGATCGCAGCGAGTATTGTTGTCTCGCTTGCACTACTTGGTTTGCTTTTGCTCTGTTTTTTTCGAATTTGTTCCACTCATATACACACAACAGCTCTAACGGTGCTTTTTCCAAGAATTTCACAACCGCTTGCAATTCACTTTTAGGCTTTTTAATTATGTTGTATTTTTGGACGAGCCTTTTAATACTGTTGTATTTTTGGACGAGCCTTTTAATTCTGTTGTATTTTTGGACGAGCCCCCAAATATAAGGCTAGTTGCCTTAGTTTTATTGTTATATAGTAAGTTTTAATATAAGTTTAAGTATAATATAAGTTTAAGCTAATTGATTATTGATAATTTTAACACTGCTGAGCACTACAACACGCACGGCTGTTCTGCTTTTCTGCTGATCACGGTTCTGCTCGTACTACTGCTGTTCTCGTACTGCTTGTTCCTTCTGTCGACTCCGATTTCTGCTCACGTCGGCTACTCGATAATTTTACGTCGACCAATCGATATCTGCTCACACCGATATATCGATGTCCGATCACACCGACTCATCGCCCTTTCCATCTTACATACATGTGAAGTATGGCACTACTGGTTGCTGGCAACGAGTGGCAACGCGAGCTTAGTGAAAGGATACGGCAGCACTGATCATGAAAGCGAGATCGACGAGAAGTTAGTTGGTGTGTCTGCGTTGATAGGAACAGTTGTCCTCAAATCGTGTTGAACATTATTCTGTTTAATTTATCATTACTTCATTACTTTTATATTTTCTATCAATAAATTACTCTACTTTGTTACATTTGGGGGCTCAACCGTCTGAAGTTCGGTATTGTAAAACAGAATTAATTGTGTTGAAACGGCGTTGAAAACCAAATCGAGTGTACATAACATATTGTCGAGTCGCGATGAATGTGTGTGTGCATGTGTGTGCATGTGAACAATGAAAAAAACAGCTGCAATAGAAAAAGCTAAAGTTGAAAGAGGACAGAAATATACGCTGCGAAGCAGAGAGACAGTGAAGACAGAAGAAGTGAAAATCAAATCGGTGGAACTTGCGAGAAATAGCGCAACAAACAGAGTGAAGAAAGAAGAAGAAAAAAAAAGAATTATTGGAAGTTGCAAGCAATAGCACAAAGGAACAAAGTGAAATTGAACTGGCGAAAATGGAGCAGATGATTGAGCAAAATCAAGTGAATTTGCAACAAATAATTCAATTATTAAACTTAAAAATTCAAGCCGATGAAATAGACCGGCAAGAGCCAAAAGTGTCGGTTAGAAGGGTTTTCTAAAGTTGTGCCAGATTTTGATGGAGAGTCAGTGCCAGTGGAATATTGGTTTAATAATTTCGAGCTAAACGCAGACGCATACGGGTTTAAACGAAAAGCAAAAATACGTAAATGCGCGATCGAAAATGACAAAAACGGCTCAGTTGTTCCTTGAATCTGTATTTGTATGTAGTTACGGAGAACTAAAAAGCAAGCTGTTAAATGAGTTCAAAAGAGAATATGAAAGTGCAGAGATACATACAAAACTCAACGAAAGAAAGAAACAAGATGTTGAAAGTTTCCAAGAATATGTGCTGCAGATGAGAAAAATTGCTGCCTTGGGTAACGTCGAAACAAAGTCAATTATTCGCTACATAGTAAATGGCTTAAATATTGCAAAAGAGTTTAAATATAACATGTACGGCTGCAAGACTTTTGAGGAACTAAAAGAAAAATACTGTGACTATGAGTGTGTAAAAGATGTTGAAAACCAAAAAGACGATAATAAAGAAAGAAAGCGTAACCAGAACAGCGACAACTCTAAAAACCAATCTCGTTGCTTTAATTGTGGTTCAGTCGATCATATGCGTAAAGACTGCGTAGCTAAAACGAAGTGCTTCAAGTGTCAAGAGATGGACACATTTCGTTAAATTGTCCTAACACTGTAAAAGCCGTTCAAGTTGTTAAAGCAGATAAGCGACTAAAAAATTATAAAACTAAAAAACGTTGAGGTATCATGCCTGGTTGATACAGGAGCCGATGTGTCTATAGTGAAGTTCTCAGTTTACAAACGATTGCCTGCAGTGGAGCTCAATAAATGTACATCTGTTCTGCGTGGTATGGGAAAAGTCAGTACAATTCCGTTGGCGAATTCGAAGGAGTCGTAACAGTGGACGATGTTCAGTCGCTTCAAAAGTTCATTGTGGTACCAGACAACAAGATTGAATTTGATGCACTGGTTGGATATGATTTTGTGTCAAAGTTTCATTTTGCCCTGAATGAAAATGGATTCAACTTTTCGTCGTCGTCAGCTCAGGAGGATCACGCTGACCTTAATCAGATGAGTATTTATAATATCGTTGAAACAAAAGTTGATAAAAAATGCTCCCCCGCAGTACAAACGAGCATTGAGTCGCTGAAGCAGCGGAGCAGCGTACGTGGCGATGCGAGCAGCAAGGAACGCTTGCAGCTGGAGCGTGAGCTGCAGGAGGCGCGTCAACAGCTTCAAACGAGTATTGCGACCATGAGCGAAGCACAAAGGCGTGAGCAAAAGTTGCAGAAAGACCTAGCCAAGTTGCAACTGGAACAGCAGCAACAGAGCAGCGACAACAAGGTGGCCATGAAGGAGCTGCAAGAGCGACTAGAGATCACAAACACCCGAGCTGCAGCACAAGGAGCAGTTGGCACGAGAAGATGAACAAAAGATCGCCGACTTGAAGACGCTAGTCGAGACCATTCGGGTGGCCAATGCCAATTTATCGGCCAAAAAATGCGGAGCTTTCGACAGTGCTGGAAGTGTTGCAGGCAGAGAAGAACGAAATGATGCAAAGCTTTGAGTTGTTCGAGATGGAGGCGGACATGAATGCCGGAAGACTTGTTGAGAAGCTGCACGGCATGAAGCAGGAGCTGGAGCAATCGCACAGCGCACTTAAGTTGCAGAAGAGCAGCAACAAAGCAGTTGCAGGAGCAACTGCAGGAGGTGCAACAAACCGATCAGAATTGCAAGGCACCGCTGTCGAGGTAGCTGAGCAACTGCGTCAGCTGAATCAGTCGATTGGTGAATTGCAGAAAACTGTGCATCAAATGCAGTACGACGAAAAGCGAAAACAGGTGTATGACTATAAAGAAGGTGACTTAGTTGCTGTGAAGCGAACACAATTCCTTGCTGGGAGAAATTGCACAATAATTACCTTGGTCCATATGAGGTAATAGAAGTGAAACGCAATGGGTGTTTTGAAGTCAGAAAAAGCTGCACAGATCGAGGGGCCCAATATTACTATCACAAGTTCTGACAATATGAAGCTGTGGCAGTACGTCGGGTACAACGATGATTGTTTGTCGTCTGGGACAGACGATGCTTATCAGGATGGCCGAATGTGAAAGTATGGCACTACTGGTTGCTGGCAACGAGTGGCAACGCGAGCTTAGTGAAAGGATACGCAGCACTGATCATGAAAGCGAGATCGACGAGAAGTTAGTTGGTGTGTCTGCGTTGATAGGAACAGTTGTCCTCAAATCGTGTTGAACATTATTCTGTTTAATTTATCATTACTTCATTACTTTTATATTTTCTATCAATAAATTTCTCTACTTTGTTACATACATACACATATACATGTGTATATATGGGAGAGAGGGGGCAGCAGCGGTAGTAGGAATGAGGTGGCAAACGTATGATCGGCGCGCGACCGTTAAGAGAAGGATAGCAGTAGTAGCAAGCAGCAATGTATGTGTGTGTATGTATGTATACTAGAATGTATGTATATGTAAGCAAGCAAGCAACGGCGCCAACAATATTTTACTATTGGTGACAATTAACAAATTTAACAAACAGCGATAGCGAAAATATATTTGTAACATATAAATATAATATGATTTGGCCGGAATTGCGGCAGTAGAAAATTTTTGGCCGACAATTGCGGCAGTTAATATTATTTAATTTTGATTTCTAGGTGAAGAGTTTTATTTTGTTAGTCGACGGCACGACTTTCGTTGTCGATAGTAATATCGCCAACTCGCTATTTTGCTGTTTTTGTTGTTGTTGTGTTGTTGTTGTTGTTGCTGCTGCTGCTGCTGCACATATATAAAGCGCGAGGAAAACTTTTTTCCCGCTCAAATATTTAACAATTTTAATAAAATATGTATAATTCAAAGAAAACAAATATACTAATTGGGTATGTATATATGAGTAAGTAAGTAATGTTGGTATGTAAATACCAGAGAACGGAACGGGTATACAAGTTAACAGACAAAACATTTCGAAACCCAAACAACAAATCCCACAAGTCCAAAATGCAGACTCAGCGTCTGACCAACTTCCTGCACGAGTGCACCTGCAAACATTCCAAGAAGACCCAAGCCAAGTTGCCCAATACATCCGCCACATGCCGGTGCAAGCAATTCCAAGAATAAGAAGCATTGCACCCAATTCACCAACCAAAGCAGCGCTGTCAACGCCGCTGCTGAAACTCGCAGCTTTATATAGGGCTAGCTTTAGAATTAGTCTTTAGTCTTTAATTCAATTTTCAATAAAGAACGGTTCCATCGGAATCGTAATGAAATATATTTTTGTTATTATTTTTAAATAAAATAATTAACTGGCGCCCGAGCAGGGACCGGAAAGTTCGCGTATCGATAGTGCAAAACCGTATCTAAGTGCGCCAAAGAACATTTTCGGTCAAATCGCGTTACGATAGAGCAAAACAGTTTCTAAGTGCGTGAAAAGCGAATAGTGCATCGACAGAGCAAAACAGTTTCTAAGTGCGCGATTCAAACCAAGTTATTATCCCAATAAAGGGCTCGTGATAATCAATCACTGGGAAATAACAATAAGCCAAAAGGACGTTAATTCGACCAAGTGCGACCAAAGCATTTAAATTTGCAAAACCTTCGCGACTATTAAATTAGTCAGTTGAAGGAACAGTTCAAACAATCTCGGCAATTAAGTTAGCCAACATAAACCTGTACCAAGCCATTAAGTTAGCTAGTGTAACAGGTGAGGTTGTGAGAACTGCATCGGTGACCACATATTCTGCAAGATACGTTCTCAGAATACTCTCCAGGAGGTATGGATCACGGAGCCCCAGTAGCAGCTGCAAAAAGGAACAACCCGTCCCATCAGGAAAGGTGGCCACATCATTGCTAATGTAAGCTAGATATAAGAAATTTTTACAAAGAAAGAAAACAAAAACGGAAATTAAAAAACATAAAGCAAAGTGTAAAAATATACAAGACTCCAAGGAGTCCATATAGAATATAGCAAATCGCAAGCAAATGAATAAAACTAAAAGCGAAAAGCAAAAATTAAAAAAAAATATATAAGAAAAGAAACAAATCATTGCAAGGTAAACAAGACTCAAAAGAGTCCATAGTAAAAGAGTAAATAACATAAATAAGTGTAAAGCGATAAATCAAACCAAAAAGATCACAACGGTGATATAACTTATTCCAACTTTTTGCGATTCCCAAGGGACCCTCCAATGTAGAAGGAAAAAACCATCCACTGGTTATAAACTTATAATATAAAACAAAAAAAAAAAAAAACAAAAAAAAAAAAAAAAGGAAAAAATATAGCGTTTAAATTTCATCTTATCGCTTATGGCCAATCGTCATAACTTAATTCGACCCCCATATTAGATCCTGAAGAAATAGAACAAGTGAACGAAGCACAAAGACAACGTTCAATTGAGAGACAAAAACAATAGGCATTTAGAACATCAACAAAACAGACCCACCATGAACGAAGATAACAGAGCGCTCTAACAGCCGCTATAAGCGAAATATTAGCCGAACAATTGCCAATATTATTAAGACAACATACCAATCCTGTAGAAGATTTTCTAAAGTCTCCCAGATCATGTTATTGCGCCAGAACATCAAAGAAATTTGACAGATCTTGACAGAGTACCCGACATAGCAAAAGGTTTGCGTGAGTTTAGTGGAAACCCCGAAGAATTTAGCTCATGGAAAAAAAGTGTAGAGCGTGTTTTACACAAGCATATAACTCATACCAAGGTACGCCCAAATATCATAATATCTTGCACACCATCCGAGACAAGATAACGAAAAGTGCAGACCAAGCTTTAGAAGCATATAAGGTACCCGCTTAACTGGATGCCATGTGTGTAGATGTCTTTCGCTGCATTATGCAGATAAACGAGACATAGCAACCCTAGAATATGAAATGACTACATTAGTACAAGGTACGAATCAATCAGTGGAAGATTTCCATAAAGACGTATACAGACACTTGTCCCTAATTTTAAATAAAACGAGTAGCATGGATATTGACAGAAACGGGGAAGCAATGTTGACAAAATTATACAGAGACAAAGCTCTAGACACTTTCATTCGAGGGCTACAAGGTGACTTGCCTCGGCTATTAGCATGAAAGAACCAGCAGACTTACCTACCGCACTAACATCTCTGCTTAAAAATGGAAAAATCAAACCTTTAGGTCGAAACATGCCACTTTTAAAGGACATCCGACACATTTTAGAAAACAGTAATAGTAAACCCATACCAGCCCCACGGAATGTCATCCTCTCAAACAGACAACCACCACCAATCCCTTTCAGACAACAACAGCCACGACAATACTTACACTACGGACAACTACCACCAATTCTGGTATCAACCAATTGCCAACCCACGGCAATACACTGTTGTCACAACCTCTCAACAGGTTGCACCACCTAGGCCAATGGCCCCGAAACCGCTACCGCGTCCAGAACCAATGGATGTGGATTCCAGCGTTCAAACGAAATTCGTCAACTACATGAACAGACCACGATTTGAAGCTGGGAAAGACCCCCCGGTCCTATACCAGACGGACAGAAACGACAGAGAAACTTTAACATACAGACAAACAACGACGAAATAACAGAACCTTCGACAGTAACTTACGATACCACAACTAATTATGAACAAGCAGTCGCTGAATACGAGATACACGCAGACGTAGAACAAACAATAGAAGAATACGTAGAACAAGTAGACCAATATGACAACAACTATGAAGATGACACTTGCGAATTTAATGACTACTCTGCACAAAATATTTTAGAGTAAAGAGTTCCTCTCTCCCATACTTTACTTGTAGATTGAGGAACGGCAAAATAATTAAAATTCTCATTGACACTGGATCTAATAGAAATTACATCAAGCCGAAATTTGTAGAAAACCCCACTCCAAATAAAAACCCTTTTCACGCCGTCTCGATAGGAGGCAATACACTGGTAACACACCACAAAAAAGGCCAACTTGTTCAATATAACAGATGTTGAGGTGAAATTTTTTCTTATTAAAAGACCTAGAAACTTTTGATGCTTTTTAGGTAACGACACCTTAAAGGAATTAGGAGCAGAAATAAATCCAAGTAAAAAACCTAATGATAATCAAAACAAGATAAAAATCCCTTTAAAAAACACAAATCTTCAAAGCAGTAAATACAATAGTATAAGAACAAGCCAACCTGTCAGAAACACAGAAAACAAATCTAAACCAACTCTTAAAAAATTTCCAAAACCTCTTCGCCAATCCAAATCAAAAACTGACCTACACAACCAAGGTTGTAAATGTCGCGCCCGCTATATTTCAGCGAGCTTTGGGATGACATACTTCATGAACATATCGGTAAGATATGTTTCATTTACATAGACGGATCATCATATTTAGTAAAAGATATGAATTCCCATTACAGGAACTTGGAGTTAATTTTTCGAACTTTACAAGATGCCCAACATGAAATGTCAGTTAGATAAATGCAAGTTCATGAAGAATAAAGTCGAATTTCTAGGTTTTGTAATTTCCGATAAAGGCATCGAAACAAATCCAAATAAAGTCGCAGCGATAGCAACTATCCCTGCCCTAAAACTCTAAAAAGAGCTGAGATCTTTTTTGCACTCTCCGGCTACTACCGAAGATTCATACAAAGTTATGCTAAGTTAGCAAAACCCCTTACGTCTCTTTTAGGGGGGAAGATGGACACGTGTCCAAAAAACAGGTCATCAAAAAAACCAATTACTCTTGACTCCGAAGCATTGAAGGCTTTTCAAAAACTACGAAGTTGTCTTATTTCAAAGGAAATAATTCTTCGCTATCCAGATTTTACTAAAGAATTTCACTTGACAACGGACGCGTCTAATTACGCAATAGGAGCAGTCCTATCGCAAAGACAACCAACCAATTTCATTCCTATCGAGAACACTAGCAAAGGCAGAAGAAAACTATGCAGCTAACGAAAAAGAAATATGCTGGCACAATCTGGTCACTTAAAGCTCTCAAAAATTATTTATATATGGAAAAGCAAATAGTCAAAATATTCACCGACCACCAATCCCTAACACATTCCTGACCAGTGGAACGAAATGCTAGAATTAAAAGATGGAAATCCTACCTAGAAGAATATGACTACGAAATATTCTACAAACCAGGAAAGGAGAACGTCGTAGCTGACGCACTCTCGAGAATATCAAACTGATCAAATCAATTCCATAGCCTCAACTCAGCATAGTGCAGAAAGCTCAAGTCACGAACTAATACCCAGTATGGAAGTCCCCATTAATGTTCTCAAGAACCAAATATTTCTTAACAAGCAGATAAATCCGAACTACATATTCTCTATACCATTCCCCACGTTCCATCGACACGAAATATACAAAAAGGAATTTAACGACAAAGAATTAGTAGAAACTCTTAAAAAATACCTCAACCCTTCGGTTATAAATTGCATCCAAACAACTGAGGATATAATGGGGAAAATACAACTATTATATCCTAAATATTCAAAAACGTCAAAACCCGATTCTCTCAATCCATGACTGTAGACCTCACCAACGAATCTAGACAAGAGGGAGGAAATCCTCAAAAATCCACAATAGAGCACACCGCAGTGCCGAAGAAAATAAAAATTCAATTAGCAGAAAAATTCTACTTCCCCAAAATGAAACAAAAAAAAAGCAACATAGTAAGGCAATGCAAAATTTGTAAGGAATCTAAATATGACCGACATCCCCTAATCCAGAAATAAAAAAAAACTCCAATACCAGAATATCCCGGTCACATCATTCACATCGACATTTACTCAACCAAAGGCCATTTAGTTCTTACAGCAATAGATAAATTCTCAAAACTAGCACAGGCACGCATAATCAATTCAAAAGCAATAGAAGACATTCGAACACCACTTAGGGACATTATTTTTCTATTATGGAGTTCCTAAGTTCGTTGTAATAGATAATGAGAAATCTCTCAACTCAAGGTCCATAAAATTCATGCTTAAGGATCAGTTAAATATTACAATTTACACTGCGCCACCATATAAGAGTACAGTTAATGGACAAGTAGAAAGGTTCCATTCGACACTTTCCGAAGTAATGAGATGCTTACAGAAAGAAAACCACCACAGAACCTTCGAAGAACTTCTAGATAGAGCCGTATACGAATATAACTACTCTTTCCATTCCACAACCAAAAAGCGACCATTAGAGGTATTCTTCGGAAGGAGAGTCACGACAAACCCAGACCAGTACGAACAGGCCAGACAAGACAATATTGACAAACTTAAGACAGCACAAAATAAAAATTTTACAATTCCACAACAAAAGCAGAAACGAAATAATAACTTATGAGCCAGGACAAGAAATATATGTAAAAGTAAACACACGTTTAGGTTTCAAAACTTTCCCCAAGATTTAAGAAAAAACTTGTTAAAGAAGATAAAAATACAAACATTTTAACAGAATCTGGAAGAATCGTACATAAAAGTAACATCAAATCATAATATTTGCAGGGTATATTACTATGGACAATAACGGAAGCTACGATGGACATTACAAGCTACACGAACGCTCAGACAGTGACCAAAAAAACTAAAAACTAAAAGCGAAAAGCAAAATTAAAAAAAAAATATATAAGAAAAGAAACAAATCATTGCAAAGTAAACAAGACTCAAAAGAGTCCATAGTAAAAGAGTAAATAACATAAATAAGTGTAAAGCGATAAATCAAACAAAAAGATCACAACGGTGATATAACTTATTCCAACTTTTGCGATTCCCAAGGGACCCTCCAAGGTAGAAGGAAAAAACCATCCACTGGTTATAAACTTATAATATAAAACAAAAAAAAAAACAAAAAAAAAAAAAAGGAATAATATAGCGTTTAAAATTTCATCTTATCGCTTATGGCCAATCGTCATAACTTAATTCGACCCCCCATATTAGATCCTGAAGAAATAGAACAAGTGAACGAAGCACAAAGACAACGTTCAATTGAGAGACAAAACAATAGGCATTTAGAACATCAACAAAACAGACCCACCATGAACGAAGATAACAGAGCCGCTCTAACAGCCGCTATAAGCGAAATATTAGCCGAACAATTGCCAATATTATTAAGACAACATACCAATCCTGTAGAAGATTTTTCTAAGTCTCCCAGATCATGTTATTGCGCCAGAACATCAAAGAAATTTGACAGATCTTGACAGAGTACCCGACATAGCAAAAGGTTTGCGTGAGTTTAGTGGAAACCCCGAAGAATTTAGCTCATGGAAAAAAAGTGTAGAGCGTGTTTTACAAGCATATAACTCATACCAAGGTACGCCCAAATATCATAATATCTTGCACACCATCCGAGACAAGATAACGAAAAGTGCAGACCAAGCTTTAGAAGCATATAAGGTACCGCTTAACTGGGATGCCATGTGTAGATGTCTTTCGCTGCATTATGCAGATAAACGAGACATAGCAACCCTAGTATATGAAATGACTACATTAGTACAAGGTACGAATCAATCAGTGGAAGATTTCCATAAAGACGTATACAGACACTTGTCCCTAATTTTAAATATAAACGAGTAGCATGGATATTGACAGAAACGGGGAAGCAATGTTGACAAAATTATACAGAGACAAAGCTCTAGACACTTTCATTCGAGGGCTACAAGGTGACTTGCCTCGGCTATTAGGCATGAAAGAACCAGCAGACTTACCTACCGCACTACATCTCTGCTTAAAAATGGAAAATCAAACCTTTAGGTCGAAACATGCCACTTTTAAAGGACATCCGACACATTTTAGAAACAGTAATAGTAAACCCATACCAGCCCCACGGAATGTCATCCTCTCAAACAGACAACCACCACCAATCCCTTTCAGACAACAACAGCCACGACAATACTTACACTACGGACAACTACCACCAATTCTGGTATCAACCAATTGCCAACCCACGGCAATACACTGTTGTCACAACCTCTCAACAGGTTGCACCACCTAGGCCAATGGCCCCGAAACCGCTACCGCGTCCAGAACCAATGGATGTGGATTCCAGCGTTCAAACGAAATTCGTCAACTACATGAACAGACCACGATTTGAAGCTGGGAAAAGACCCCCCGGTCCTATACCAGACGGACAGAAACGACAGAGAAACTTTAACATACAGACAAACAACGACGAAATAACAGAACCTTCGACAGTAACTTACGATACCACAACTAATTATGAACAAGCAGTCGCTGAATACGAGATACACGCAGACGTAGAACAAACAATAGAAGAATACGTAGAACAAGTAGACCAATATGACAACAACTATGAAGATGACACTTGCGAATTTTATGACTACTCTGCACAAAATATTTTAGAGTAAAGAGTTCCTCTCTCCCATACTTTACTTGTAGATTGAGGAACGGCAAAATAATTAAAATTCTCATTGACACTGGATCTAATAGAAATTACATCAAGCCGAAATTTGTAGAAAACCCACTCCAAATAAAAACCCTTTTCACGCCGTCTCGATAGGAGGCAATACACTGGTAACACACCACAAAAAGGCCAACTTGTTCAATATATAACAGATGTTGAGGTGAAATTTTTTCTTATTAAAAGACCTAGAAACTTTTGATGCTTTTTTAGGTAACGACACCTTAAAGGAATTAGGAGCAGAAATAAATCCAAGTAAAAACCTAATGATAATCAAAAACAAGATAAAAATCCCTTTAAAAGAACAAATCTTCGAAGCAGTAAATACAATAATATGACCGACATCCCCCTAATCCAGAAATAAAAAAAACTCCAATACCAGAATATCCCGGTCACATCATTCACATCGACATTTACTCAACCAAAGGCCATTTAGTTCTTACAGCAATAGATAAATTCTCAAAACTAGCATAGGCACGCATAATCAATTCAAAAGCAATAGAAGACATTCGAACACCACTTAGGGACATTATTTTCTATTATGGAGTTTCCTAAGTTCGTTGTAATAGATAATGAGAAATCTCTCAACTCAAGGTCCATAAAATTCATGCTTAAGGATCAGTTAAATATTACAATTTACACTGCGCCACCATATAAGAGTACAGTTAATGGACAAGTAGAAAGGTTCCATTCGACACTTTCCGAAGTAATGAGATGCTTACAGAAAGAAAACCACCACAGAACCTTCGAAGAACTTCTAGATAGAGCCGTATACGAATATAACTACTCTTTCCATTCCACAACCAAAAAGCGACCATTAGAGGTATTCTTCGGAAGGAGAGTCACGACAAACCCAGACCAGTACGAACAGGCCAGACAAGACAATATTGACAAACTTAAGACAGCACAAAATAAAAATTTACAATTCCACAACAAAAGCAGAAACGAAATAATAACTTATGAGCCAGGACAAGAAATATATGTAAAAGTAAACACACGTTTAGGTTCAAAACTTTCCCCAAGATTTAAGAAAGAACTTGTTAAAGAAGATAAAAATACAAACATTTTAACAGAATCTGGAAGAATCGTACATAAAAGTAACATCAAATCATAATATTTGCAGGGTATTACTATGGACAATAACGGAAGCTACGATGGACATTACAAGCTACACGAACGCTCAGACAGTGACCAAAAAAACTAAAAACTAAAAGCGAAAAGCAAAATTAAAAAAAAAATATATAAGAAAAGAAACAAATCATTGCAAAGTAAACAAGACTCAAAAGAGTCCATAGTAAAAGAGTAAATAACATAAATAAGTGTAAAGCGATAAATCAAACAAAAAGATCACAACGGTGATATAACTTATTCCAACTTTGCGATTCCCAAGGGACCCTCCAAGGTAGAAGGAAAAAACCATCCACTGGTTATAAACTTATAATATAAAACAAAAAAAAAACAAAAAAAAAAAGGAATAATATAGCGTTTAAATTTCATCTTATCGCTTATGGCCAATCGTCATAACTTAATTCGACCCCCCATATTAGATCCTGAAGAAATAGAACAAGTGAACGAAGCACAAAGACAACGTTCAATTGAGAGACAAAACAATAGGCATTTAGAACATCAACAAAACAGACCCACCATGAACGAAGATAACAGAGCCGCTCTAACAGCCGCTATAAGCGAAATATTAGCCGAACAATTGCCAATATTATTAAGACAACATACCAATCCTGTAGAAGATTTTCTAAGTCTCCCAGATCATGTTATTGCGCCAGAACATCAAAGAAATTTGACAGATCTTGACAGAGTACCCGACATAGCAAAAGGTTTGCGTGAGTTTAGTGGAAACCCGAAGAATTTAGCTCATGGAAAAAAAAGTGTAGAGCGTGTTTTACAAGCATATAACTCATACCAAGGTACGCCCAAAATATCATAATATCTTGCACACCATCCGAGACAAGATAACGAAAAGTGCAGACCAAGCTTTAGAAGCATATAAGGTACCGCTTAACTGGGATGCCATGTGTAGATGTCTTTCGCTGCATTATGCAGATAAACGAGACATAGCAACCCTAGTATATGAAATGACTACATTAGTACAAGGTACGAATCAATCAGTGGAAGATTTCCATAAAGACGTATACAGACACTTGTCCCTAATTTTAAATAAAACGAGTAGCATGGATATTGACAGAAACGGGGAAGCAATGTTGACAAAAATTATACAGAGACAAAGCTCTAGACACTTTCATTCGAGGGCTACAAGGTGACTTGCCTCGGCTATTAGGCATGAAAGAACAGCAGACTTACCTACCGCACTACATCTCTGCTTAAAAATGGAAAATCAAACCTTTAGGTCGAAACATGCCACTTTTAAAGGACATCCGACACATTTTAGAAACAGTAATAGTAAACCCATACCAGCCCCACGGAATGTCATCCTCTCAAACAGACAACCACCACCAATCCCTTTCAGACAACAACAGCCACGACAATACTTACACTACGGACAACTACCACCAATTCTGGGTATCAACCAATTGCCAACCCACGGCAATACACTGTTGTCACAACCTCTCAACAGGTTGCACCACCTAGGCCAATGGCCCCCGAAACCGCTACCGCGTCCAGAACCAATGGATGTGGATTCCAGCGTTCAAACGAAATTCGTCAACTACATGAACAGACCACGATTTGAAGCTGGGAAAAGACCCCCCGGTCCTATACCAGACGGACAGAAACGACAGAGAAACTTTAACATACAGACAAACAACGACGAAATAACAGAACCTTCGACAGTAAACTACGATACCACAACTAATTATGAACAAGCAGTCGCTGAATACGAGATACACGCAGACGTAGAACAAACAATAGAAGAATACGTAGAACAAGTAGACCAATATGACAACAACTATGAAGATGACACTTGCGAATTTTATGACTACTCTGCACAAAATATTTTAGAGTAAAGAGTTCCTCTCTCCCATACTTTACTTGTAGATTGAGGAACGGCAAAATAATTAAAATTCTCATTGACACTGGATCTAATAGAAATTACATCAAGCCGAAATTTGTAGAAAACCCACTCCAAATAAAAACCCTTTTCACGCCGTCTCGATAGG
>NW_026263539.1:0-86423 GCF_009650485.2 Drosophila albomicans | reverse complement strand
AGAAAATCTTCTTACAGGATTGGTATGTTGTTTAATATATGGCAATTGTTCGGCTAATATTTCGCTTATAGCGGTGTTAGAGCGGTCTGTTTCTCGTCATCGGTGGGTCTGTTTTGTTGATGTTCTAATGCATATTGTTTTTGTTCTCTAATTGACACCGTTGTCTTTGTGCTGTTCATTGTTCTATTTCTTCAGGATATACATATGGGGGTGAATTAAGTTCTGACCGATTGGCATAAGCGTAAGATGAATTTAAACGCTCTAGGTTATTCCTTTTTTTTTGTATTTTTTGTTTTATATTTAAGTTTATAACTCAGTGGATGGTTTTCCTTCTAATTGAGGTCCTTGGGAATCGCCAGTGGAATAAGTTATGATACCGTTGTGATTTTTTGTTTGATTTATCGCTTTACACTTTTAATTGTTATTTACTTTTTACTATGGCTCTTTTGAGTCTTGTTTACTTTGCATGATTTGTTTTTTCTTATATATTTTTTTTTTTTATTTTGCTTTTCGGCTAGTTTTAGTTTTTTGGTCACTGTCTGAGCGTTCGTGTAGCTTGACATCGTGAGCTTCCGTTATTGTCATAGTAATGACCCCGGGTGCAAATATCTATGATTTGATGTTACTATTTATGTACGATTCTCCAGATTCTGTTAAATGTTTGGTATTTTTATATCTTTTTAACAAGTTCTTTCTTCTAATCATTGGGGAAAGTTTTTGACTAAACGTGTGTTTACTTTTACATATATTTCTTGTCCTGGCTCATAATTATTATTTCGTTTCTGCTTTTGTTGTGGAATTGTAAATTTTTTTATTTTGTGCTGTCTTAAGTTTTGTCAATTTGTCTTGTCTGGCCTGTTCGTACTGTCTGGGTTTGTCGTGACTCTCCTTCGAAGAATACCTCTAATGTCGCTTTTGGTTGTGGATGGAAAAGGTAGTTATATTCGTATAACGGCTCTATCTAGCATATGCGGCGAGAGTTTGTGTTTTATTGTAAGCATGTCAGGGTGGGATGGTGGATCTTTCTGTTCTACGTGTGTAGCCACCTGGTGTGTGTCACTGTGGCTTCCTAGTGAGCGCGCTGATGAAATTGTAATAGTTTATACGCGGGGAGTCATTAAGCAGTGAATTTTATGGAGTTGAGTTGGAGAGATTTCTCATTATCTAATTACAACGACTTAGGAACTCATAATCAAATCTGTGGCTGTTTGTATCTTGTTGGGGGTCTATTGCTTTTGAATTGGATTATCGTGCTATGCTGTTTGAGAATTTATCTATTGCTGTAAGAACTAAATGGCTTTGGTTGAGTAAATGTCGATGTGAATGATGGACGGGGATATTACGGTATTGGAGTTTTTTTTATTCTGGATTAGGGGATGTCGGTCATTATTATTGTATTCTGCTTGAAGATTTTGTCTTAGGGATTTTATTTGTTTTTGGATTATGGTCTGAGCGTCGTGTAATCATGTATAGTGGTCCATTCGTTGTTCGTTGGATGATCATTCGTAGGCACTCCTGCAAACTCCTATAGATTTGATTGTTATATTATGTACGGATTCTTCTGATTATCTGTTAAATGTTTGGTATTTTTTCTTCTTTAACAAGTTTTTTCTTAAATCTGGGAAAGTTTTGAACACATAAACGGTGTGTTTACTTACTATTTTCTTGTCACTAGGCTATAAGTTATTATTTCGTTTCTGCTTTGTCTGTGGAATTGTAAATTTTTATATTTTGAGCTGTCTAAGTTGTAAATATTGTCTTGTCTGGGCTGTTCGTAATGGTCTAGGGTTTGACGTGACTCTCTCCGAGAATACTCTAATGAGTACGTATTTTGGTATGTGGAATGGAAAGAGTAGTTGTATTCGTATAGACGGCTCTTATCTAGAGTTTCTCGAAGGTTCTGTGGTGGGTCTGTTCTTTCATGTAACATTCATTACTATCGGAAGTGTCGAGGAAGCTTTCTACTTGTCCATTAAATGTACTTATATGGTGGCAGTGATAATTGTAAACATTTAACTGATCCTCAGAGCATGAATTTTATGGACCTTGGTTGGAGAGTTCTCATATATTATTACAACGAGACTTAGGAACCATAATAGAACAATAATGTCCTAAGTGGTGTTCGAATGTTTCTATTTGTTTGATTGATTAAGCGTGCTGTGCTAGTTTTGAGAATATTATCTATTGCTTGAAGAATAATAGGCCTGTTGGTTGTAGTAATGTCAGTGTGAATGATGTGAACCGGGGAGATTCTGGTATTGAGTTTTTTATTACATGGAATTAGGGGGATGTCGGTCATTTAGATCTTACAATTTTGCATGCTTACTATGTTGCTTTTTTTTGTTTCTTTTGGGGAAGTAGAATATTTTCTGCTAATTGAATTTTATTTAGTCTTGGCACGCGGTTCTCTATTGTGGATTTTGAGGTTTCTCCTCTTGTCTAGACTTAGTGGTGAGGTCTACAGTCATGGATTGAGAGATCGGGTTTGAGTTTTTGAAATATATTAGGATATAATAGTTGTATTGTTCCCATTATATCTCAGTTGTTGATGCAAGTTTATAACCGAGGGTTGAGGTATTTTTTAAGAGTTTCTACTAATATCTTATGTCGTTATTCCTTTTGTATATTTCGTGTCGATGGAACGTGGGGAATGGTATAGAGAATTGTAGTCGGAAGTATCTGTTGTTAAGAATATTTGGTCTTGAAGAACATATAATGGGAGACTTACCTACTGGGTATTTAGTTCAGTGACTTGAGACATGTCTGCACTATGCTGAGTATGAGCTATGGAATGATTTGATCAGTTATATTCTCGAGAGTGCGATCAGCTGACGTTCGTTCCTGGTATGTAGAATATTCGTAGTCTAATTCTTTAGGTAGGATTTCCATCTGTTTAATTCTAAGCATTTATCCGTTCAAATGCCTAAGAATGTGTTGGGATTGGGTGGGTCGGTGATATTTTGACTTTTGCTTCATATAAATAATTTTTGAGAGCTTTAGTGACAGATGATGGCCAGATTTCTTTTCGTTAGGCTGCATGTTTTCTTCTGCTTTTGCTATGTTTCGAATAGGAATAAATTGGTTGGTTGTTTGCGCATAGCTGCTCCTATTGGTAATTAGACGCGTCCGTTGTCAAGGTGAATTCTTTAGTAAAAGTCTGGATAGGAAGAATTATTCCTTTGAATAAGACAACTTCGTAGTTTTTGAAAATGCTTCAATGCTTCGGAGTCAAGAGTAATTGGTTTTTTTGATGACTGTTTTTGGACACGTGTCCCTTCCCCTTAAAGAGCGTATGGGGTTTGCTAACTAAGCATAATTTGTATAACAATCTCGTAGTAGCCGGAGAGTGCAGAAAAGATCTCAGCTCTTTTAGAGTTTTAGGGCAGGGATAGTTGGCTATCGTGGGACTATTATTTGGTATTTGTTTGAATGTTTATCGGAAATTACAAAACCTAGAATTTCGACTTTATTCTTTCATACGAATTGCATTTTCTACTGCATTTCATTTGGATCCTTTTAAAGTTCGAAAAATTAACTCCAAGTTCCTAGTAATGGGATTCATGATCTTTTAAATATGATGATTGTCTAATGTTAATGAAACATAATTTATACCGATATGTTCATAGAGTATGTATCCAAAGCTCGCTGAATATAGCGGGCGGCGATTTTGTACCTTGGTTGTGTAGGTGTTTTTGATTTGGATTTGCGAAGAGGTTTGGAAATTTTTTTAGCGTTGGTTTTAGGATTTGTTTTAATGTGTTTATGGACAGTGGCTTGTTCTTAGTACTATTGTTTTACTGTTTGAAGATTTGTTCTTTTAAAGGGATTTTTTATCTTGTTTTTGATTATCATTAGGTTTTACTTGGATTTTATTTCTCTACTAATTCTTTTAAGGTGTGTTACCGTAAAAGCTACAAAGTTTCTAGGTTTTTAATAAGAAAAATTTCACTCACATCGTTATATGACAAGTTGCATATTTTGTGGTGTGTTACCAGTGTATTGCTCCTATCGAGACAGGGTGGTAAAAGGTTTTATTTGGAGTGGGGTTTTTCCAAATTTCGGCTTGATGTAATTTCTTTAGATCCAGTGTCATAGAATTTTTTAATTATTTTGCGTTCTCATCATACAAGTAGTATGGGAGCGAGGACTCTTTACTTAAATATTTTGTGCAGAGTAGTCATAAACTTCCGCAGTGTATCTTCATAGTTGTTTGTCATATGGTCTCTTGTTCTACGTATTCTTCTATTGTTGTTCTACGTCTGCGTGTATCTCGTATTCAGCGACTGCTTGTTCAATAATTAGTTGTGGTTCGTAGTTACTTTCGAAGGTTCTGTTATTTCGTCGTTGTTTGTCTGTATGTTAAGTTTTTCTGTCTCGTTCTTGTCCGTCTGCGTATAGGACCGGGGGGTCTTTCCCAGCTCAATCGTGGGTCTGTTCATGTTAAGTTGACGAATTTCGTTTGAACGCTGGAATCCACATCCATTGGTTCTGGACGCGGTAGCGGTTTCGGAGCGCCATTGGCCTAGGTGGTGCAACCTGTTGAGAGGGTTGTGCAACAGTGTATTTGCGTGGGTTGAGCATTGGTTGATACCCAGAATTGGTTGGTAGTTGTCCGTAGTGTAAGTATTGTCGTGGCTGTTGTTGTCTGAAAGGGATTGGTGGTGGTTGTCTGTTTGAGAGGATGACTTCCGTGGGGCTGGTATGGGTTTACTATTATACGTTTCTAAAATGTGTTGGATGTTCCTTAAAAGTGGCATGTTTCGACCTAAAGGTTTGATTTTTCCATTTTTAAGCAGAGATGTAGTGCGGTAGGTAGTCTGCTGTTTGTTCTTTTCTGCTATATCCGAGGCAAGTCACCTTGTAGCCCATCGATGAAGTTCCTAGGCTTTGTCTCTGTATGATTTTGGTCAACATTGCTTCCCGTTGTCTGATCAATATCATGCTAAACTGGTTTTATTTAAAATTTGGGACGTGTCTGTATACGTCTTATATGGGATTTCCGACTGATTGATTCTACCTGTACTAATGTAAGTCATTTCAACATATTCGGTTTTATGTCTTCGTTTATTGCATAATGCACGAAGAGCATCTCAATGGCATACCGTATAAGCGGTCTTATTGCTTCTAAAGCTTGGTCTGCACTTTCGTTATTGTCTCGGTGGTGTGCAATATGTGATATTTGGGCGTACTTGGTATGAGTTATATCTTGTAAAACACGCTCTTACACTGTTTTCCATGAGCTAAATTCTTCGGGTTTCACTAAGACTCACGCAAACGCTTTTGCTATGTTGGGTACTGTTCTGTCAAGATCTGTCAAATTTCTTAACTTGATGTCTGGGCATACAAATGATCTGGGAGACTTAGAAAATAACTTCCGCAGGCTAATATTTCGGCTATAGGGGTTAAGCGGCTCTGATCTTTGTTCATGGCGGGTTGTTTTGTTGATGTTCTAAATGCCTATTGTTTTTGTCTCTCAATTGACGTTGGGTCTTGTGTTCGTTCACTTGTTCTATTTCTTCAGGATCAATATGGGGGGTCGAATTAAGTTATGACGATTGCATAAGGATAAGATGAATTTAAAACGCTATATTTTTCCTTTTTTTTTTTTTTGGTTTTTTTTTTTTGTTTTATATTATAGTTTTACCAGTGGATGGTTTTTTCCTTCTACATTGGAGGGGGGTCCTTGGGAATCGCAGAAGTTGGAATAATTTATAATCACGTTTGTGGATCTTTTTGTTGATTTATGTTTACACTTATTTATGTATTTCTCTTTTATATGGATCTTTTGAGTTCTTGTTTACTGCATGATTTGGTTTCCTTTTTTATAATATTTTTTTTTAATTTTGCATTTCTCGCTTATTAGTTTTTTTATTTGCTTGACGTTTTGCTATATTCATTGGATCCTTGGAGTTTGTATTTTTACACTTTGCTTTTGTTTTTAATTTCCGTTTTTGTTTCTTTTCTTTTGTAAATTTCTTATATCTAAGTTACATTAAGCATGATGTGGCCAAATTTCCTGATGGGACGGGGTGTTCTTTTTGCAGCTGCTACTGGGGCTCGTGATCCATACTCCTGCGAGTATTCTGAGAAGTATTTGCAGAATGATGTGGTGATCCACCCGATGCAGTTTCTCACAGGAGGGGTAACTCACCTGTTACACTAGCTAACTAATGGCTTGGTGCAGGTTATGTTGCGTAATTACTTGCCCGAGATTGTTTGAACTGTTCTATAACTGACTATTATTTAATTAATAGTCGCGAAGGTTTTGCAAATTTAATTGCTTCTGGGTGCACGTGCAATAATTAAGCCTTTTGGCTTATTGGTTATTCCAGTGATTGATCATTCACGAAGCCTTGTATTGGATAATAACCTTGGTTGAATGCGCATAGGAACTGTTGGCTCTGTCATGCACTATTGCTTTCACGTCAACTTAGAATGTTTTGCTCTATAGAAGCGCGATTTAACCGAAAATGTTCTTGTGCGCATTAGATACGGTAGCCACTATCGATACGCGAGACTGTCCGTCCATGCTCGGTCGGCGCCAGTTAATTATTTATTTAAAAATAATAAAAAATATATTTCATTACGATTCCGAATGGAACCGTTCTTTTTGAAATTGATTAAAGATAAGACTAATTCTAAAAGCTTAGCCTATATAAAGCTGCGAGTTTCAGAGGCGTGCGTTGCAGCGCTGCTAGGTTGGTGATTGGGGTGCAATGTTCTTTTACTTGAAATTGTCTTCACTCGGCATGTGGCGGATGTATTGGGCAATTGGCTTGGGTTCTTGGAATGTTTGGCAGGTGCACTCGTTGCAGAAGTTGGTCAGACGCTGAGTCTGCTTTTGGACTTGTGGGATTTGTGTTTGGGGTTTCGAATGTTTTGTTGTTAACTTGTATACTTCGTTCTCTGGATTTACAAATACCGAATTAACTTTACTTTCATCTCAATATACATACCCAATTAGTTATTTGTTTTTTTTTTGAATTATATCATATTTTTTAAATTGTAAATATTTGAGCGGGAAAAAAAGTTTCTCGCGGTTTACTTATTGTGCAGGCAGCAGGCAGCACAACCACAACACAAACAACAATAGCAAAATGGAGTTGGCGATATTCTTATCGACAACGAAAGTCGTGGGCCGTCGACACAAAATAAAATTTCACTAGAATCAAAATTAATACATATTATGGCAATGTCGGCAAATTTTCTACTCGCCGCAATTCGGCAAATCATATTAATTTATGTTAAATATTTTCGGTATCAGCGCTGTTTGTTAATTGTTTAATTGTCACATATAAGTAAATATTGTTTGGACGCCGTTGCTTGCTTGCTTACATTATACTTTTAGTATACTCCATACTACACACACATACATTTTGTCTGCTGCTTGCTATATCGCTACCTTCTCTAACGGTCGGCCGATCATCACGTTTGCCATCTCAATTCTAGCTACGCTGCTGCCCCTTCCCATATATACCATGTATATGTGTATAGTATGTAAATGGAAAGGGCGATGAGGTCGGTGTGAATCGGACATCGTAATCGGTGTGAGCGATATCGATTGGTCCGACGTAAAAATTACTCGGTAGCCGGCGTGGAGGAGAATTGGAAGTCGACAGACAGGCAGAGTAGAGAAAGCAGTAGTACCAGCGAAACGTGATCAGCAGAAAAGCAGAACAGCGTGCGTGTTGTAGTGCTCAGCAGTGTAAATTTATAAATTATAATTAGCTAAATTATAATTATAATTTATTTTAACTTCCCTTATAACAAAACTAAGGAATAGCCCTTCATATTTGGGGGCTCGTCCAAAAATTCAAGCAGAATTAAAGGCTCGTCCCAAATAACTACGATTAAAAAAGGTCGTCCAAGAAATACAAACATAATTAAAACGCCTAAAAGTGAATTGAAGCGGTTGTGATTCTTGAAAAAGCAACCGTTAGAAACTGCTGTTTGTGTGTACTTAGTGGAGACAAATTCGAAAAAACCAGAGAAAAGCAAACAGGCAAGTAGTGCAAGCGAACAACAAAATCTCGCTGCGATCGCGCCAGAGGTAGCTGCAGCATAAAGAGCTGAAAGAAAGGAAAGATGAGGGGACGATAAGTGAGAAGAGAGCAAAACCAAATGCAGAAATGAGTTGACTGAACATAATGATGCTGCGCAGCTAGTAGGTGTTTAAGCTGAAAATCGCGAAGCTGACGAAATACAAGAAAGCTGGTTAAGTGGAAATTTTTTGCAAAAAATATACCGAGTTTGGTGGAAATGTATGCAAGTGGTGGCATGGTTTCATCAAAACTTTGATTGAACGCAGACGGCATAACGACTCAGTGATAAAGCAGAAAATATGTCGAAGCGCGCGCACATGATGAACTCGTACAGCGGCACTATTTGGGAAACTGCAGTGGGTTCGATATATATACATTGCCGAACAAAGTTGATTGAGAATTTGCTAGAGGAAATGTGTCAAGGCGATTAATAAGAATCTAGCTTGGAGAGTGTGAAACACAAAGACGAAAGTTTTTTCACGATTCTTTGCCGTGCAAATGAAATTGTATTCTGGCGTGGAGCTATACGACATACAATCAGTGATAAAGACGTTGTGGATGGTTTGAATCTCAAAAGCGACTTTAATGTAGCTTGTACGTGATGTGTCATCATTTAAAGAATTGAAGAAAGTATGAGTCTATGAGAGTAACCAAACGAATGAGAAAGAAGAGACGACAAAATTAGCAAGAAAGAAATCAGCGCACACAGCTAAAACTGAGAGAGAAGCCAGCTTGGTTTTAACGTGTGGCGCACAATCGACCACCTTCGAAAAGATTGTCAGAGTGAGGTTAAGTGTTTCTCGGTGCAACGAACGGGCACATGTCAGAAACTGCACAGGTCTTGCACTACTGAAGAGTTGTGCTACGAGATCGTCGACTAAAAAAGCCTGCAATCGCTGACGTTGTGGGTGAGGCGGCTAGTGGATACTGGCTGACGTCTCAATAATTAAAGAGGAATGGTCAATAAAATTAGTGCGTCAAATTAAGCAGAGCGGTTTCACACACTACGAGGTCTTGAAGAGGTATGATCGCTCTGGTCAATTCAATGCATGAGGTGAAGAGCGACGAAAATGCAGCTGAACATTCAGGTCCTAGTTTCGCAAGATGCATCGCTGTGATGCTTTTACTGGGATACGAACCTTCGTGCAAGTTTCGAGTGCAGATGACAGCAGCCGTACGAAGTTTTCTCCCCTCTGGGGAGGAAATGTAGAATCACGCCCCCCTCAGTTTAAGTATTCTGAATTTGTTAGCAACACAATGATATTGAGATCCTCTCGCAATATAAAAGAGGCAGTGGAAACCAATGATTGGCATTTTCAATGCGATGAAGAAACGCTGAGTGAACATTCAACTAAGATGTGCGGATCCAACATTGTGCCCTTTCGGCAGGCCCCAGTCGAATTGTGTTGCGAAGCTGCAGCGGTAAAAACATCAAATAACGAGTGGGTGGATACAGGCGTAATCGACAGTCCCAACATCTAATTTTGCTAGCCGCTAGTTGTTGTCAAAAGAAGGATGGGAAGCAACCGCATTTGTGTCGACTATCGGCCAGTTTAACAAAATGGTTCTGCGAAAGACTGCTTCTCAGTACCGGTGAGTTGGACGACGTGTTGAGAGAGCTGCAGAAGGCCAGACTGTTTCACGTTAGGATGGAAAATGTGTTTGTTCCACGTTTGGTGGAAGAAACAGCAAGAGGTCAGCTAGCTTTTATTACGAAGGAAGCCTGTTTGAGGTCAAACCAAGCACCATTTGGGATTTCGTATTCGCCAGCGATTTTATCTCGATTGTCAACCAGTTGTTCCAAAAGCTGATAACCGAGGCTGTTTTAGAAATTGATATGATGTCAATACATCATACATCAGTCACAGCAGACGAATGCTGAGAAAATGAGAGCGCGTGATTAAGCAGTCAGCAGAGTTTGGGCTGAAAATTAATGGAAAAGTGTCATTTCATCCAGACGAACATCCATTTTCTACACGGCCATATATATTGAGACGGCGAAAATCAAGCGAGGAATAGGAAGACGAAAGCTATCGGAAAAATTCCAGCACCACAGAATATTAAAGTTGCAGTTTTTCTTGGTCTCACTGGATTTTTTCGTAAGTTCATACGAGGATATTCGTAGATAGCAAAGCCGTTAACAGATCTTTTACGGAAGGATGAGAGTTTCCGAATGGATCTGCTGAGTTACAGTCGCTGGAAAGGTTGAAAGACGCACTAACCTCGGAGCCAGTATTAAGAATTATGATAGAGATGCCAGCACAGAGCTCCACACAGATGCCTCGAAAGATGGGGTTTGGTCACACATTGCTGCAGTGGTACGATGATCAAACTGTATCATGTCTGCTACTGGAGTAGAAGACTACAGAAGCCGAGTCGAGAAGCACAGTTATATATTGGAGGCAAAGGCCGTTTATTTGGCGCTTAAAAGTTTGCCAGTCTTGTTGGGTTTTCATTAAGTTGATTATCGACTGCGCCGCCTTCAAGCAAGAAGCAGGATGTGCCTCGCGACGTGGCAGAATGGGTGTAAGGTTCGCTGCATTGGCCTGGAATCGATTGACGTCGATTGTTAAGTGCTATCACCCCTAATGGTTATTTGATCATTTCTGCCAGACTGAAGGAAGCACAGGAAGGTGATGCCATGGTAAAAGCGATTTGGAGATCTTGTCAGCCGCCCCATATGAAGACTTCAAAAATTAAAAGGGGTATATTGGAGCTGTCGAAAGAACGATGTGCTGGTTTCCAAAAGTTTGGAAAAGGAGATCATAACAGAAGCACACAAAGCTGGCCATTTCGCCAGAAGACTATGCATTCCATACAACAAAAACTATGGATTCCACATTTGGAGGGAAAGGTATCCAAGGTCTCAGTAACGCGTCAAATGATATATACAACTAGGCAAGAAGGAGGATTTCTTATATAGACGACACAGGAAGGAACCGTATTCGTACATACTTGACCATCGATAATGGATGCAACGACAAGCAGTATAAAACACATTTTGCAATTGTGGATGGCTTCACAAAATTTGTCTGGTAGTATCCAACTAAAACCACGAGCAGTGAGGAAGCTCTGCAGAAGCTGAGGAATTGGTCCGACGTTTTCGGAGATCCTTGCCGAATCATTAAGCGATCGTGGATCGGCATTTACTTCAGCTGCATTTGAGTCGTATGTAAGGAGAATGGAATCGAACACATTTGAGCCACCACCGGAGTCCCAGAGGAAACGGCCAAGTCGACGGCGTTAATCGCTCAATTTTGGCCATAATCTCAAAGCTGTCTGCAGATAAGCCCGACAACAGTTTAGTTTGTACCAAAGGTGCAGCGAGTCATCAATGGTACCACACACAAGTCGACGAAGCGCTCACCATTCGAGCTTATGTTTGGCGTTAAGATGAGAAATGATGCGATTGCAGAATTCTACAGATGCTAGATGACGAAATGTACAACAGTTTCGACGAGGAGCGACGGAAGACTCGGCAAGAAGCGAAAGATGAAATACAGCATGCACAGGATAACTACAAAAAAGCGTCGATAAAAACAGGAAGAACGAACATGGCTATAAGCTTGGAGATCTCGTTGCCATTCGCCGTACGCAGTTCGTGGCTGGTAGGAAGCTAGCTAGCGAATATCTGGGACCATATGAGGTCACGAAATATAAAGCGTAGCGGGCGATATGAGGTGCGTAAGTTGGTAACACAGAAGGGCCTATTAATACCGCTACAAGCGTCGACAACATGAAGCTATGGCGTTATGCTGAGGTCAACAAAGAAGCCTGGTCATCAGAGGCTGATGACTGAATCAGGGTGGCCGAATGTAAGATGGAAAGGACGATGAGTCGGTGTGAACGGACATCGATATATCGGTGTGAGCAGATATCGATTGGTCGACGTAAAAGTATCTGCGTGAGCAGATTTACATACCAACATTACTTACATGAACTTTGTCTGGAATCGGGAAATTTTTTACTGCTTCAATACCTTCTCATCCGCCTGAATACCTTCCTTTGTTATCAAAAATACTAGATATTTTATGCTTTGATCTTAAAAATTCGCATTTATCTATCCTTAATTCTAACCTATTTTGAACCAGCCTATGTACCACTTCTTGCAACGTATCTAAATGCTCTTCCATATTTTTGCTCGCAATCATGATGTCATCCATATATATTATTACTTTATCTTGCCTGATTAGGTCATCGAAAAATTTTATTCATAAAACGTTGAAACACTGCTGAAGCGTTTTTAATCCCATGGGCATCCTTTTATATTCAAATTGTCCTAACGGAGTGACAAATGATGTGTATTTGATTGACGTTTCTTCCACGTAAACATGGAAGTAACCATTTTTTAAATCTAACTTTGTGAAGATTGCTTTGTTTTACTAATTTGTCTAGCAAGTCATCAATTAAAGGTAGTGGATAGTTGTCCTTTATTAGTACTTTGTTTAGTTTCCGAAAATCTATACATAAACGTAAATCTCCTGTCTTCTTTTTAACTAATACAATTGGCGAGGCAAACTGTGAGTCACTCGGTCTTATTATATCATTTCTATATACTCATCTAACATCTTGAGAAGTTTTTCTTTTTCAGTGTATGACAATCGTCTGGGCGAACAACTGAAGGCTTATCATCGCTTAACAATATTTTCATTTCGCACCTAATTATTGGAACATCTGGCCTTTTTAGTTTTACATATGTGTCCTCGAACATCTTTACAAATTGACAACGTGTCTTAAAATCTATATCTTCTCCATAATTATAAACTTGTTCTTGATCTTCTACAATCTGAATATTGAACATGTCTTTGTCAAAACTATCTACCAATTCCGGCCCATCACATTGTTTTATGTGCAGTTTATCGCAATCTTGTTTGTCTAATTATATTTTGCCTGTTTTCTGTTGAAAAGTCTTTTCGCGCTCTTAACTATTTTCTTATCCGTAGAGACTCCTGGATGCCTTTTTACGATTTCTGCTTCAGCTAATAATTTCATAACAGCTTTTTCATTTGAATTATCGTCCTCAATAAATTGATCGTCTAACTGCTGTGATTTGGCGTCAATATCATTTAACAGTTGTGATTCACTATCATTGTCTCTTAACAGTTGTGATTTGGCATAATTATCTCCTAACAGTTGTGATTTATCATAACATTTCCTAACAGCTGTGATTCATCGTACAATCTGTTATCGTTTAACAGGGTGTGTCTCTAACAGTTGTTGCTTAACAGTCGCAGTCTGTCCCCTAAAAGTTTCGCTGCTTAACACCGGACAGTTAACAGTTTCTGCTTTTAACAGTGGCTGTAGACTAGACTCATATCTTACAGTGTGGGTAGAGGTTTCTGTTTTCCTGACCATATGTGATTGTTCGGAAAACTTTGCGTTATCTTTCTTTTTTATGGCATCGAAATCTTTTAGGGCCTCTAAATTGAAATTTATGCCGCATGTATGCATGAAGTCCCTACCTAACACTGCTTCATAACTCATAGACTCATCGTCGACTATTAGTAAATCAAAATTAAATTTTATTTTTCTTTTCGTTACAAAACAAGATACTATTCCAAATGTATTTAATTTGCTTTTATTGATTCCAACATAGAGATTATTGACCGGTTTATCCAGTGGTATATTCAATGGAAATGATGATTTCTTCAGAAATGAAATAGGGCTTCCTGAGTCTATGAGGCATTCTGCAGTAATAAACAAATTAGGTTGGCTTGAAAAATAAATATTAAAATGTCTTACATAATTGTTGTTGAGCCCGGTGTTTACGTTGAGTACACCAACACCCTTCTTCTTCTTCTTGCATTCCGCTATGAAATGACCCATCTCTCCGCACGCATAGCATGATCCCGGCTCCCTCTTCGGCTTGCGGCACTCCTTGGCAAGATGACCTCTGGAATTACAGTTGTGGCATCGCCTGTTGTTATCCTCCTCCGTCGTCTTGGTGCCTCCCATTCCATCGTACTTCGGAAGACATATGTGCGCAAAGGCTTGTACATTTGTACTGGATCTCCGAATCTCTGAATACGCGCTTGGGTTACGTAAGTTCAGCGACGGTATTCCTTCGATGATCTGTTCCAAGAGCTCATCGTTGTCCAATTTGATCGATTGCGCTAAAACGATCTTTTCTCGAAATACACTGTAAAACGCTCATTTTGTTGCCATTTACGCTGCTCAAACTTTCGTCGTAGCTCCGCCTTCGAAGCTCCAGTGCCGAATGCTAATATCAATTGGTCGCACAGTGTTTGGAAAGGCTCACGCAAGCGAGTCGGGTTTTGCATGGAGCCAGTGCTGAGCATTTCCTTTTAATTTTATGGCTAATAGCATACGAAGCGACTCCTCATCAAGCTTGCACATGGCTGCAACGCTTTTGAGTTGGCTTACCCAAATGCGCGCACATGACTTCCCTTCGAACTCCAGCGTAACCTCCTTTGCGAGTGCGAGCGAGACAGCTGATCCACTTCTTATTTCGTTTAGCTCATTTCTTATTTCTTGCGATTTCTGACGCCGACCGTTTGCGCAGCGCACAATACGTGTGTGGCGTCGTTGTTGTCGATCCCTACCGTTGTTCTTGCCGTCGCGCCGAAATTCGCGACTACTGGCGCCGACTGCTGTGCAGCTGCGCGCACAAACTGTGTGGCGCCGTTGTTGTATGTGTCGATCCCGTTACCGTTGTTCTTGTTGTTGCCGTCGCTGAGATTCGCGACTACTGGCGCCGACTGCTGTGCAGCTGTGCGCACAAACTGTGTGGCGCCGTTGTTGTTGTCTATTTCTGTTGTACTTATAGACAATTGATGCGCAACTGTGTTATTCTGAGCATTTTTGCAATTCCTCTTTGCTCAATCGTAATTCTTCCTGTAGCTTCTGAATCGTGTCTAGCAATTCCTGGTGGACACTCTCTCCTGGGCTAGAACCTTCGCGATCATTTTGATTCTGCTCATAGCGCTCATTGTTGTTGGACGATCTACTTTCCTGGCCAGGCAGAACACTTGCAACGCTTAAAAAATCGTCGCTTCCCGATTGCATCTCCTCAAACATCTCCGGCGAGGCATCGAGCAATCGCGATATCAACTCTGCCTTACTGCCTGTCGTGGGCAAACCCAGCGCCGTCAGCCACTTCTTCAGTTGTGCCGTGGTGTACTTCTCGAATGTAGGCGTGTTCATTTTTTTTTTTTTTTTTTTTGATTTGTCGATCCCACTTCTGAAAATTGTGGTAGTCCCGCGCACACAATAAAACAATCTCGATGCAGTTCAAACGTCCGATTTATTTCACTGCTTCATCAAGACTGAACAGCGTAACTCAATTCTGTATAACATAGAATGTGACATATTGAGAGAATCGATGCAGAGAGCCAATATCGAGAGAGAGAGTTCGGATAGCTGAGAGAGCGTTGAGTAAATATGTATGTGTGTATGTATATGTAGGCACACGTCCTACTACAATACATACATTGCTGCTTGCTACTACTGCTATCCTTCTCTTAACGGTCGCGCGTCGATCATACGTTTGCCACCTCATTCCTACTACCGCTGCTGCCCCCTCTCTCCCATATATACACATGTATATGTGTATGTATGTGTCTCTATTGAGTGTCTTCGTTGCATATATTCGTATGTACATGTGTATGTACAAATTATTTGAATCAATAAAATGATTTTACTTTAACCAAGAGTTTGATTAAATTAATAACACCTGAAATCCAATAACTTGAAATGAAAGGCGGAGTATTTCTTATTACTGTTTATTACAGGGCCGATGTGCCTCTGTTCGAATAAAGAAATGAACTAAAACATAAATTCAAACAAGACAATCCCGCAACTTATGATTACGAGATCGTTTCATAGCGGCCACGCAAATATGTCGTGGTTGCCGGCTATGCAACGACATCCGGTCAAATGCTTATTCAGCTATTTGGCCAGTGTCGTATTCGGTCAGCGAACTCAGACCGTTTGTTTGTCTTAACTACTCCCCCCCTCGAGGTTAAGGCCGCCTCGGCCGACCCTATCTCCGCAACGACGTCCCTCAGCAGCTTTGCAGACCTTCTCGCGGTGATGATGTGCCGACAGGTGAGGCCGACACAGATGAGCGCGCAACATACAGCCGCCACGGAGAACGCCACGTTGTAGGTGCGATGCGTTCCTGCTTCTTCCTTGAATTTCTCGATTTCCTCCAGGTTTCGTTCATTTAATCGGTGAAGGAACGGGAGGCTCAGAATGTCTTGGCTGGCGGTGATATTCAAGATAGGGAAGTTGGCGATCCCAGGGACTCTACTCTGGGCGTTGTTGTGGTTGATGAATAGAGTCCCGTTGATTCTGGCTCTGTCGTTGAAGGTGATGAGGTGCGTGCCTAGCACTCTGATCTCGGTACCGTTGTCGACTTGAATCATTGCTGGATTATCGTTGACTATGATAATCCCTCGTCTACCTCGGTGATCGCCTCCAGGTCGCTAGGCTGGATCTCGCAATGTGCCGTGCCCCCTGCGTGTATTTCCCTTGCGCATGAGGTCTCTGTCGCCAAGCGACAAAATGTGGCCCCCGGCGAGACGGTGCAGCTCTGAAGATTATGAGTTTCTCCATCACAATCGGCTATGACGTTGTCCGGCATTCTCAGAATGAAGTTTTTATGGGCGACAGGGTAAATAGTTATTTTTCTACAGGAAAATTTGACTTTGGGGAATTTAAATAATAAAGTGCAATGAGTTAGGGGACTGAAGAACTTTTACGGACGAGACAGACATAAGGTCACCTATCGGGGTGTTGGTGGGTTCCTCTAACCAAATTGATTTCAAGTCTGCGTGATCCAAAATGTTAGGGCTAACTATGTTAGCTTTAGCAAGTGAAATAGCCAACATTAAATTCTGCAACTCCATCGACAACATTCTATTTCTAGCCAACAAAGTTTCATACAGGTGACTTGTATCGATTTGTGAATTTTGAGTTACTTTTAAAATTTTGTTGACCGTGGAGGTTAGTTTATTAATTTGGTCTTGAACTCTAGTGTTTATTTCTATTTGTCTATTGTTGGAATTTATCAGTTGCATCTCCGTGAACCTAGTCCTTTCTAAATCACCTGCATCAGGTGTACCTGCCACAACCTTTAGTATGGACCCTAGGAAGTCTATGCTTCTCGCGACCCTGTGGTGCGTACCCAAGGCCTCTAGCAAGTCCTGCAGATGCACTGTATCTACGACCAGGAGCTTCTTCATGTGAGACTGTGGAAAAACGTCAATGAGCTTGACTGTCTCTTCTACAACTCGTTCGTACTCCGACAGGTTCGCGGAATGTTTTACATAAGCATACTCTTCCCAAACCAGGACTTGCCCATCTATGATGGGGATGTACTTGGCGTGCGAGTAGTCGGTGATGTGCGCCGAAGCCAGCGACAAAGAAAAGACAAGTATGATTTCAAACCTGTAGGGTGAAATGTGTGTTTTATTTTTACTTTAGTTTTTTTTATTAGAGAGGTTACCCAGCACCAAATGGAAGATTGATAGAAACTTATGCCAAGGTGGCTAAACATAAATGCGCCTAGTGGCTGACGAAACTATTACTAACTAATACTAGCGTGCCTAGTGGCCAAAAAAGTAGGTGCCTAGTGGCTTAAAAAATATAAATGCCTAGTGGCTAAAAAAAGGAGAAGAAAGGGGGTCATTATATGTTGTCTTTATGGACCACCCTCCCCTTAATTAGGACCGTGGTCCCCAGGTCCGCTTCTACCGCTCTTTCTTCGCACAAAGGCGTCAGCTTGTTTCCCAGCCTTCTGTTGGACTTAACTAATACTTTCTCGCCAACTTCAAAGACTCTATTCTGCCGCGACGCATTCTCTCTGCTTCTTAGCGCGTTTTGAGCGTTTCTTATTTTGCTTTGGATCTGATCTTGCGGTTCGTCTGAACGTGCCTGAACGACATCGACCGGCCTTCTGTTGGTAACAGAGTGTATTGACTTATTGTACTCCGTTGCCGCCAACAAAATGACTTCTACTGCGTCACTTATTTTCCTGTCGATTTTTAGACACCTAGCAAGCTCTAGCAAGGTACTATGAAATCGCTCTACCTGCCCATTCGAAACACTGTGCAACGGTGGAGCATTCGCAATGTTGACTCCAAAACTGTTGGTCAGCATTGTTGAGATTGTCTGTGAGTTCAATGAGGGTTCATTGTCACAGTAGATTGTCTTAGCCTTTGGGAAGAAATTCATCAATTGAAGAATTGCTGGCTTCAGATCTTCTATGGTTCTCGACGGGATGGGCTGAACTACAGCGAACTTGGAGAACTTGTCGACGCAAGTGAGGAAGAATTTCTTATCAGTGGAAAAGATGTCTATGTGTAACATCTCCCCCGTATGTGAAGGGATTGGTGTTTCGCCTAATTCCTGTTTCTTTGGGTGTCTGTCGTACTTGGCTCTGCGACACACCTTACAATTCAATGTTATCTCGTTCGCGAGCTTTGTCATTTGGGGAAATAATAGTCTGTTAAGACCTGCTTGACGTTCTCTTGTGCAGCCCTGTGGGCGCGATTATGTTCGTCCGTCAAGATTTCCCTTCTCTCATTGATGTCGAAGATGTCGGCGACTATCTTCTTACAATGTTGGAATTTAGTTGCTGGGAACGTTCGAACCAGTTCATCTTGAATCTGGGCGAGGGTGTGGAGGTCGCAATGGATCGCGTTGACCACTTTGGGGTTAACTGCAACCTTAATTTCCCTAAATAAAGATTCCCTGTCAACGAAATGAAGAGTATGCCGAGTTTTTTCTCGGAACAATATGACTCTCCTAGTTAAAGGGTACCTTGCCTCCTCAATCACGATCTGATTCCTAAAGCAATTTATTGGCTTATCGGTGGTCTCGATGGTGTAAGTGGCGGAAGCTTCGCTATGTATCGTAGCGACATCAGAGCTTGGAGTGTTGTCTACAAGGGAATTCACGTTTTGCCGTGACAATGCATCAGCTACGTGGTTTTCTTTCCCGGGTTTGTAGAATAATCGGGCGCCGGTCTCGTCGATCCGGGCTTTCCAACGCTTTATCTTTGCATTGGGGTTACCCTCGGAAACTGCAAAGGTCAGAGGTTGGTGGTCTGTGAAGATATTGATTTCTCTTGCTCCGTAAATGTATTGACGAAGCTTTGCTAACGCCCATACAATTGCTAGGAGTTCACGCTCGTTAGTAGCGTAGTTCGCCTCTCTGTCTTTGAGAGTTCTAGAAATCATTGTGATTGGACGGCCCTTCTGTGATAGGACTGCCCCAATACCGTATGCCGAGGCGTCGGTGGTCAGATCGAATGGCTGTTTGTAATCGGGGTACATTAGCATGACCTCTTCCGACGCCAGAATATTTCTCAGTTTTTCAAAAGCGTTGCGCTGTTTTTCATTGAAGAACACAGGAATATTCTTTGATTTGTACTTGCTGACTGTGCCGTTTTCACCTTTTAAGATGTCGGACACCGGCTTTGCGATGGCAGCAAAGTCTTTTACGAAGCACCTATAGTTAGCTGGCCAAACCTAAGAAGGATCTAACCTCGTACAGGTTTTTTGGCTCAGGGTAATGCTGGATGGCCCTTACTTTCTCGGGGTCAGTCCTAGCTCCCTGATCGGTGACTATAAAACCAAGGTATTCTACGCTTGTTTTGAAAAACTTAGATTTCTCTTTAGCAACCCTCATGTTTGCTTCACTTAACCTTTTCAAAATCACGTCAACGTGTTTGACATGATCGCTTTAGTTTTTTGAGAAGATTATGACGTCATCTACGTAGACGTAGCATGTCTTGCCAATCTCTTCACGGAGCACATCGTCGATGGCTCTTTGGAAGATGCTCCCCGCGTTCTTTAGACCGAACGGGAGCCAACAAAACTCGTACTTGCCTCCATTTACAGAAAACGAGGTCTTCTCGCGATCACGTTCCGCCAGAGTTATCTGGTGGTAGCCTGACTTCAGGTCTAGTGTCGTGAAATATTTCGCTTGTCCGAGGTTCGCCAATATCATTGATATGTTTGGCATTGGGTATTTATCTGCAATGGTTTTTGAGTTCAATTTTCTGAAATCTATTACCATGCGTTTTTTCTTGTTACCCTTTTCGTCTACACCTTTTTTGTCAACGACCCAAATTGGGTTATTATACGGTGATTTGGATTTTTGTATGATTTTGTCTTTAAGGAGGTTTTTTACCTCTGAATCGACGAAATCGGCCACACCCATAGGGTAAGGGTATAGCTTAGAATGTATAGGTTCCTCGTCCTCCGTTCGTATGGTTGCTACAACCGAAGTGTTGAACGGTAATGCTTCGTCTGGGTCAGCAAAGGCATTGACCCTGAATTTTAGCATTTGTGCGAATTTAGCTTTGACGCAAGACGGGGCATCTATATCTGCTGCTGTCGTGAGGTTAACGCTTACGCGTTTATGATATTGGATGGTCTCGGATTTGGAGCCAATCCTTAATTGCTTGTCTTTTAAGCACAAATCGACTCCCGCTTGAGCTAGGAGGTCATGGCCTATAATGCCATCGAATGTCGACAGATTGTTTAGTAAAAAAAAATGAGGCGGTTACGCCGAAGATTTGTATTAAGCATTTTTCAGTTATTTGGTTTGAGCCATGGATTGAATGAATCGAGAATGGCTTATCGACAGGGGTAATGTTTTTTAGTTGCTGAAATGGCTTTATGTAGCTCTTTGCAGCGCCCGTGTCGATTAAAAAATTTTTTGCTGACTCCTGCTACTCTGCGTTGAATGAACGGTAGCAGGGACTCGCCCCTAAAAAATTGACCGCATCTTGGTCTGAATCTGCGTCGCTGTCTATATTGCTGACGGCCGACGTGGCTGCCTCGTTGTAAGAGGGAAATGCTTGTGCCTGAGGTGTGTCCGGCGTGATATGATCAACTCTTTGTCGCTGATCTTGTCCAGACGTGCGCTGAGAAGCGGAACGTTTCTGGTTTTGGGTATAGTCATTACCCGAGGGGCTTGGCCTTGAAAACGCCGTTTGTTGCCGAAATTTGGGACGAAGATGGGTCTACGTCCATTGGCTCCGGCGTGTCTGAGCTATTTGGCTTGCTCTGTGCCTGGTCATTTTGCTTGCTACCCTGCTGTTGCTTAAAGTGTGGGGACTTGGACTGCTTCGGGTTTGACTTTGGGTCTTTCCCTTGAGTCTTCTGTTCCGCTTTGTGGGCTTTTTCTTCTAAACTTTTAGCGAAGTTAGCCGCGAAAGCGTACCTTTCGTGATTTGATTCGATTTCTTGAGCAAGGGCTAAAGCCGTTGGTAGGTCTTTAGGTTTCGCAGCAAAAAGTACATCTGTGAGGTTGCGTTTAAGCCCAGAAACAAAAACTCGCAACGCATCGTCGCGGAATTTGTTACGTAAGCCCTCAGCTAGGGCTGACTCGTAACTCATGTTGACTTTGTTTATCAACAGTGTGAGCTTTTTCTCTACCTCGTCATAATATTGAAGCAGTGGCATGTTGCCCTGCCTCAATGTACCAAGCTCCTGTTCAATGACATGCATTGGGCGCTTGTCGCTGTATGTGAAGTCGAGGCGATTTATGATCGCCTCAACGTTCAAAACTGTAGCGAAAGAGGCAAGAACTGCATCCGCAGGGCCTCGAATTTTACTTCTAATTATAATTACTGCCTGATAATGGCGCGAGCTACCATTATATGGCTTGAAAATTTCGTAGGCGGCTAGCGCCGCTTGTCTCCAAGAGACATACGACTCTTGGGCCCCTGTAAACTCTTGCAGACATTTGACGGCATCCAGTGGCTCGTCACAACGTATGTCGCTTCTTATCTCAACGGCCTTGTATTCTTCAACTACAGGCGGTGTAATTTGAACTGAAGCTACTTGGTTGGACAACTCATTAATTCTCTGAATTAATGCTTGCTGCTCACGTTCGTGGGCGACAGCTTGCTCAGCTAAAGCGTTGCGAATCGCTGCCTCAACCACTGTTCTAAGTTGTTCTGGGTCCATGTTTGGTGAAGAAGCAACAAGAATACGTTTGCTCTTTACAATTCTGTTCCTAAGAACTCTAGTATGACTATCAGAGTCTGACTCTGAATCGGAGCAATGTTGCTGAGGGGTTCTGTAGCTTGAAAACGGCGAGCTCATCGGCCCGAACGTTGAATGGGTACGGAAAAGAAAACAACCAAACTCATGAGTAGGCGACTGAGCGCAAAAAAAACAACAAAAAAAAATTCAACGGGTCGAATTACGAATGATGCAAAGCTAAAACTTTTTTCGTAAACAATGTGGCAAAAAGAAATAAACACAGTTCTTACTTAAAATGTTTTTTTTTTTTTTTTTTTTTTTTAATTCTAAGTTGCAAAATTTAATGAAGCAGTTTAACTTTCGATTAATTTAATTTGCTAAGCAGACTTAAAAACTTTGTTAAAAGGAACTCCACTTACATGACTTGTTACGAAAATTTATAGGGTAGGAAAGGGTATATTTCCCACGCAGCAGTCACTGGTTTGTTGTTATTATAATGGGGTAGGCTTCCCGCGCAGCAGTCACTGGTTTGTAGTTGTCGTTGTTTTTTTTTTTTTTTATTTTCAGCGTTTGCTGAGCTCAGAGAAGCTGGGTCCAGTGATTTGAGATATTCAAAAAAAAATTGGTGCCCATTGCTTTAAATCGTTTGCCCATGTTTGCCCAGGAAAAATTTTTTTTTGCCCACCCTTAGTTTCGAAATTATGAAAAATTTTTTTTTTTCGAAAATTCAAAAATTTTTTTTTTCAAAATTTTTTTGCGGAAATCGCTTTAAAATCGTTTGCCCATGTTTGCCCATCTTTTAGTTTTTCGAAAAAATTTTTCGTTTTCGAAATTTTGAATTTTGAAAAATTTTGACATTTTTTCGGAATGAATGACTCAAATTCGATCGCCCACACCTCGAAATTATGAATACTAAAGCTCTACAACGGTAGCCTCAAGTGTTTTCAAGTCTGCCCATATCTCAGAATTTCAAAATTTTGCCGAATTACAAAAATTTTCATACTTTTTTGATTTCAGCCTATGGCCCATACAAATTCATCGTTTACCCAATTTTCAAAGTCTCAAATTTTTGCCAAATTTCAAAATTTTTCAAATTTTTTTGACTTTTTCAGACTGCCCATTCGCTATTTTCGTTTGCCCACCCTTTAGAATTTCGAAATTTTGCCGAATTTACCCAAAAAATTTTCATACTTTTTTGATTTCAGCCTATGGCCCATACAAATTCATCGTTTACCCAATTTTCAAAGTCTCAAATTTTTGCCAAATTTCAAAATTTTTTCAAATTTTTTTGACTTTTTCAGACTGCCCATTCGCTATTTTCGTTTGCCCACCCTTTAGAATTTCGAAAATTTTGCCGAATTTCAAAAATTTTCATACTTTTTTGATTTCAGCCTATGGCCCATACAAATTCATCGTTTACCCAATTTTCAAAGTCTCAAATTTTTGCCAAATTTCAAAATTTTTCAAATTTTTTTGACTTTTTCAGACTGCCCATTCGCTATTTTTGTTTGCCCACCCTTTAGAATTTCAAAATTTTGCTTAATTTAAAAAATTTTCATACTTTTTTGATTTCAGCCTATGGCCCATACAAATTCATCGTTTGCCCAACTTTCAAAGTCTCAAATTTTTGCCAAATTTCAAAATTTTTCAAATTTTTTTGACTTTTTCAGACTGCCCATTTCGCTATTTTCGTTTGCCCACCCTTTAGAATTTTTTCAAATTTTTTTGACTTTTTCAGACTGCCCATTCGCTATTTTAGAATTTCCGAATTCCAAAAATTTTCATACTTTTTTGATTTCAGCCTATGGCCCATACAAATTCATCGTTTACCCAATTTTCAAAGTCTCAAATTTTTGCCAAATTTCAAAATTTTTCAAATTTTTTTGACTTTTTCAGACTGCCCATTCGCTATTTTCGTTTGCCCACCCTTTAGAATTTCAAAATTTTGCTTAATTTAAAAAATTTTCATACTTTTTTGATTTCAGCCTATGGCCCATACAAATTCATCGTTTGCCCAACTTTCAAAGTCTCAAATTTTTGCCAAATTTCAAAAAATTTTTCAAATTTTTTTTGACTTTTTCAGACTGCCCATTCGCTATTTTTCGTTTGCCCACCCTTTAGAATTTTCAAAATTTTGCTTAATTTAAAAAATTTTCATACTTTTTTGATTTCAGCCTATGGCCCATACAAATTCATCGTTTGCCCAACTTTCAAAGTCTCAAATTTTTGCCAAATTTCAAAATTTTTCAAATTTTTTTGACTTTTTCAGACTGCCCATTCGCTATTTTCGTTTGCCCACCCTTTAGAATTTCGAAATTTTGCCGAATTCCAAAAATTTTCATACTTTTTTGATTTCAGCCTATGGCCTATGGCCCCATACAAATTCATCGTTTACCCAATTTTCAAAGTCTCAAATTTTTGCCAAATTTCAAAATTTTTCAAATTTTTTTGACTTTTTCAGACTGCCCAATCACTATTTTCGATTGCCCACTCTTTGGTTTTTAAAATTTATGCATAATTCCAAAAATGTTCATACTTTTTCCGTTTGCCCATTTTGTATGTTATTTATTTTATGACTATTAGTATAATTTTTCTTGAAATTCCATAAACTACTAAAGCCTTCAAGCCCATAACAGAATATATAAATATTTTCTGTCTTTATGAGGTCATAAAACAGGTGTGTCCTTTTTTATTCTTAAAAGTTTTGGGTTTTTCTCATTCACTACCTTTTGGTGGAATTCATTCAAAAGGGTGTTTCAAAAATGTGTGCCTTAATATCAGGATACAGGTAAAAGGTATTTCAAATTTTCTTAAAAATTGTGGATTTACCCTTAAATTATGTTAAAATACTTAACGAGGCCATAAAATCATAAAACAGGTAGATTAAAAATATTAAAAAATTTATTCATAAGATAGAGTACAGAATTACGAATTATATCTATGCAGTCCGTGTATATATCACAATATGGATTTTCATTTTTGTATGCAAAGCCGAAAATTTGTGCCATTGCTTACATAAATCGTTGTGAATTTCCCAGCAGCCTGTAATTCTACGGCAGTAGCCAATATAATGACCGATTCCAGTTGAAGACACCGATGCCACGTATTCTATTGCGCCGCTCAAAATGTATTTAGTGTTCCCAATCATAATTTCGGTCGGCAACTGTTGCAATGTTGCCGTCCCCAAGAGGCCTGAAGGGAATTTTTTATGGAACTGGGTATCCAACACAAACTCCGTATCGATAATGATATGGAGCCCTGGAGACGTTTCCATTTGTCCTTGTGTATTGCAATGCCTACAAAGAAAATTTTTGGTTTCAAAAAAATCATTTATAGAACTTACCAATGCGTCGTAAACTCCGAGATTGATGACTTTTGTTCCATCTAGAAGTTCTATCCGTTCCCGCGAAGATATTCTTTGTGCGCAATGGTTGTGGTTCCCTCGTCTGTCATAGCTCGGAATTCCGCTCATTATTTGTCCAATAAACGTTCCAATATTGGCATGGCAACGAACAATGCAGTCTTCCTCTTCAAACAAACTGATTAATATGAGTCCTCTTTCATTGTAAAGATTCTTGGAAATTCCTTCGACTGCATATTTTTTTATAAGCGACACTGTTAAGTTGTCTGAGTAGTACTGGTCCAAATGTTCCTTGTAATACATGTTGTCGATGTATGCCGTGCTTAAAATTTCTGCAAATGAATCAAAAGGACACGTGTTCTTAAATTGGATTAATTGCTTACCAATCAACAATGGTCCCACGACGCCGCCATTTTGCAATATTTCATCCTTTTTCCTTCTGTGGGGTCGATTGTGAATCATCTGAATGTTCGGACATTTTTTTAAATATTTTCCTCTAGCCTTTTTCTTTAAACGTGAGACGTCTACATCCTTTGTGGTAAGTTTTTCATCATCCGGCACTTCTATGCAAGCGGTCTTGTGGTCCTGATATGTCAGTGGTGGATCAGCCAGGTGGATTTTCTCATTATCATCATAATTATCATCGAAATCCAATTGATAATTTTGAACGATTTTGTTTTTACTTTCCAGTTTTCTTCTTCCATAAGATGTTCCACTCTATTTTCTGATTGCTGTTCCACAATTGTTTTTTCTCCTCGCTTGAGAAAACCAGGAACTTTATTGGTTTTTCGTTTAATCGCTGCATGCTCCAGCTTGCAGACCGCTTCGATGCATCGAATATGCTGCACCACAAATTTATCCGCTCGTACTGGTCGATTAAACTTACTCATGTCCGATTTTTTAAGGTCTTTGAAATAGGCTTCCACTAATGCCGAAGATCCAACATCGTAAGCCGAGCCGAATGGTTTTTTTAGTACATTTGTCCACAAAATGAAATATCGCGCCAACTTCAAAACTGGATCTATAAATTCTGGAAGAAAATAAGGGTTTGGTCTATAGTTCGTTGATTTGCATAGTTCAGCTTCGTTTTCTGCAGATCTTCTAATTCCGTTTATGAAATCCTGTATGTCCTCCTCGATTTCGTCCGATTCTTTTTCCTGGCATTCAGGACTTTCAACAGGATCCTCACAATCTGGGGCAGTAAACGTTGCAATTTTTTTCAGCAAATAATTCTCCTCTTTCTGACTTATCAAATATTCTCCAGTTTCCATTTGTCCCGACGATTCGCTCATTGCGACAATCATCATAGATTTAAGCATCTGTGCGAAACTTTCCTTAGTTTCGCATGTCGTAGCAACTCCAATGCATCTAATATAAAAATCCTTCACGCTGGCTAGTTTCCCTTTAAAAACATTTTTCCGACACATCATTTTTATAAGGTGAGCGATGTCAAGACGAATGAAGCATCGTGGCAGTACAGAATCCTTCGTCGTTATGGATTTAAAGCACATCGAAAGGTATGTGGTGAGGCGGCACTCATTAAAGCTCAAGCTTATGGCATTTAGCAGCGCTAGCGAAAAATCACAAGCAATCTCCAGGGGAAAATATCCAGATTTGGTTATAAATCGGCTGAGCCAGAACTGAATGCTGGCCGTATCATGTTTCGCCGAAATCATCTGAAATATAGGAAGAATGCCATCATCACCTTTCATCACAATCTGGTATAAAAATACGTAGCTTGTTTCTCCATTCGGTTTCACGATTGGCAAGACAACAGATCCAGTTGCGTCCACTGAAATTTTCCTGATCTTCTTAACTTGGGAAAGATAGATCTTCATTTGAGCGCCCGTACAGTAAATGCAGTAAAATTCATCCAATCCAATATCCAAGATATATCCCGCCAATTCACCATCATACTTTTTAAGGTACAAGGATGAAATTGGGTCATGGTCAGTACTTATTCCAAGATCTCTGTTCATTGCCTCTTCACGTAGCTTTCTCAAGGTCGACAACTTTGGAATGTAACTAGGCTCCGGGTCGTTTTCCTTCATATCCTTTGTGGCTTCCTTTCTCCATAATGCAGCTTTTTTGTACATCAACTCGTTGCCAATTTCGATTCGTCTAGATCCCGTGCATCGTCGTTTTTGGTGATGTGGTATGCCACGTGTATCTGGAACGGTAACAGATATTCCAATGCCACAATGGGGCTCAGGTTCCACGAGACAATGTCCTTTTAAAATCGAATGGCACTCATTCCAGTATCCCTCAATGCGCAGCCAGATACTTTCTTCCTTGCTTGAAATTTTTGCCTTTTGAAATTAAATGCACACGGAAGGGGAACCTTTTGGTATAACGATCTTGCTATGACATCAGTCCAGTTTTCTTGTAAATAATTTGCAGATCGCAAGCCTTTTTTCGATTCACTCTTCTTTTTACTGGGAGCAATCGACCCCCACACGTCATCGTCCAATTCCAAGGAAAAATACAAAATTGGCAAAGGTCCATTTTTCTTAGATTCCACAATATTGTACTCCGAATCCTCTTCGAGAATCGTAGTATTCATTGTATTCATTGTAAAATTGGCCGGGTTATCCACAATACCACATCGTTCCTTTACGGCAGTCAAAATGTTGTTTCGATTTACCCTGACGTTGAAATTTAAAGTGGCTGGACTTATCATTCATACCGCCCAAACGTTGACTAACTTCTTTCCACACTTTGTCGCTCCTAGGCTTGAGACTACCGGCCTCATTAACAAAAATATTGAAGAAGCAGAGGGCATCCACCACTTCTGAGGTATTAAGTTGAGGAATAGTTGGCATCTTTTCAGTATTTTTCTATGACACGTATACGTTAAGAACCGCGATTAGCATTGAATTGATAATTAAAATGAATAATTTAAATCTTACCAGCTGGATTAAAAATAACACTTAACACAACACTTTTAACTCAGAGAATTAAGAGATATCTTGAGACACTTTATAAAATTAATTCACAACACTCAAGGATTTTAAATTATATTCGTAATGAAAATTACGGATTAACACTTTTAAAATTATTTCTGCTGACGAGACAAACGATCACACGTAACGCACTACACGAAGTAACGAAAGGATTCACAACACGCAAGGTTTTTTAATTATATTCGTAATGAAAATTACGGATTAACACTTTTAATATTATTATTTCTGCTGACGAGACAACCGATCACACGTAACGCACAAATCGAACTAACGAAAGGATTGTCAATGAGATAAAATGATACCTCTGTTAAGCAACAAGTGCATACATTTTTTATGGTTTTATTATATGCGGATGTACCTGCAGGTAAAGTAGGCGTGGGCCAAAAAACCGCAAAGACCCTTGGTAATAACTTTATTGACCAATATGCAGAATACCCAAGGTATTTACGAGTGGCAAAAAATGAAAATCCCATTTTTATGACATCTACCTGTTTTATGCATTTTTGACTCTCTTGGGAAAATCTCGTAAGGGAAAATCCACTATTTTTGGACAATTTAGCAATACCTACTACATGTATCGTGATATTGCGTCACCCCTTTTGAATGAATTCCACCAAAAGGTAGTGAATGAGAAAAACCCAAAACTTTTAAGAATAAAAAAGGACACACCTGTTTTATGACCTTATAAAGACAGAAAATATTTATATATTCTGTTATGGGCTTGAAGGCTTTAGTAGTTTATAGAATTTCAAGAAAAATTATACTAATAGTCATAAAATAAATAACATACAAAATGGGCAAACGGAAAAAGTATGAGCATTTTTGGAATTATGCATAAATTTTAAAAACTAAAGGGTGGGCAATCGAAAATAATGATTGGGCAGTCTGAAAAAGTCAAAAAAATTTGAAAAATTTTGAAATTTGTCAAAAATTTGAGACTTTGAAAGTTGGGCAAACGATGAATTTGTATGGGCCATAGGCTGAAATCAAAAAAGTATGAAAATTTTTTAAATTAAGCAAAATTTTGAAATTCTAAAGGGTGGGCAAACGAAAATAGCGAATAGGCAGTCTGAAAAAGTCAAAAAAATTTGAAAAATTTTGAAATTTGGCAAAAAATTTGAGACTTTGAAAATTGGGTAAACGATGAATTTGTATGGGCCATAGGCTGAAATCAAAAAAGTATGAAATTTTTTGGAATTCGGCAAAATTTTGAAAATTCTAAAGGGTGGGCAAACGAAAATAGCGAATGGGCAGTCTGAAAAAGTCAAAAAAAATTGAAAAAATTTTGAAATTTGGCAAAAATTTGAGACTTTGAAAGTTGGGCAAACGATGAATTTGTATGGGCCATAGGCTGAAAATCAAAAAAGTATGAAAATTTTTTAAATTAAGCAAAATTTTGAAATTCTAAAGGGTGGGCAAACAAAAATAGCGAATGGGCAGTCTGAAAAAGTCAAAAAAAAATTGAAAAAAAATTTTGAAATTTGGCAAAAATTTGAGACTTTGAAAGTTGGGCAAACGATGAATTTGTATGGGCCATAGGCTGAAATCAAAAAAGTATGAAAATTTTTTAAATTAAGCAAAATTTTGAAATTCTAAAGGGTGGGCAAACGAAAATAGCGAATGGGCAGTCTGAAAAAGTCAAAAAAAATTTGAAAAATTTTGAAATTTGGCAAAAATTTGAGACTTTGAAAGTTGGGCAAACGATGAATTTGTATGGGCCATAGGCTGAAATCAAAAAAGTATGAAAATTTTTTAAATTAAGCTAAATTTTGAAATTCCAAAGGGTGGGCAAACAAAAATAGCGAATGGGCAGACTGAAAAAGTCAAAAAAATTTGAAAAATTTTGAAATTTGGCAAAAATTTGAGACTTTGAAAATTGGGTAAACGATGAATTTGTATGGGCCATAGGCTGAAATCAAAAAAGTATGAAAATTTTTGAAATTCGGCAAAATTTCGAAATTCTAAAGGGTGGGCAAACGAAAATAGCGAATGGGCAGTCTGAAAAAGTCAAAAAAATTTGAAAAATTTTGAAATTTGGCAAAAATTTGAGACTTTGAAAATTGGTAAAAACGATGAATTTGTATGGGCCATAGGCTGAAATCAAAAAAGTATGAAAAATTTTTTGAAATTCGGCAAAATTTGAAATTCTAAAGGGTGGGCAAACGAAAATAGCGAATGGGCAGTCTGAAAAAGTCAAAAAAATTTGAAAAATTTTGAAATTTGGCAAAAAATTTGAGACTTTGAAAGTTGGGCAAACGATGAATTTGTATGGGCCATAGGCTGAAATCAAAAAAGTATGAAAATTTTTAAATTAAGCAAAATTTTGAAAAAAAGGGTGGGCAAACAAAAATAGCGAATGGGCAGTCTGAAAAAGTCAAAAAAATTTGAAAAATTTTGAAATTTGGCAAAAATTTGAGACTTTGAAAATTGGGTAAACGATGAATTTGTATGGGCCATAGGCTGAAATCAAAAAAGTATGAAAATTTTTGGAATTCGGCAAAATTTCGAAATTCTAAAGGGTGGGCAAACGAAAAATAGCGAATGGGCAGTCTGAAAAAGTCAAAAAAATTTGAAAAATTTTGAAATTTGGCAAAAATTTGAGACTTTGAAAGTTGGGCAAACGATGAATTTGTATGGGCCATAGGCTGAAATCAAAAAAGTATGAAAATTTTTTAAATTAAGCAAAATTTTGAAATTCTAAAGGGTGGGCAAACAAAAATAGCGAATGGGCAGTCTGAAAAAGTCAAAAAAAATTTGAAAAATTTTGAAATTTGGCAAAAATTTGAGACTTTGAAAGTTGGGGCAAACGATGAATTTGTATGGGCCATAGGCTGAAATCAAAAAAGTATGAAAATTTTTGAAAATTAAGCAAAATTTTGAAATTCTAAAGGGTGGGCAAACAAAAATAGCGAATGGGCAGTCTGAAAAAGTCAAAAAAATTTGAAAAATTTTGAAATTTGGCAAAAATTTGAGACTTTGAAAATTGGGTAAACGATGAATTTGTATGGGCCATAGGCTGAAATCAAAAAAGTATGCAAAAAAAATTCTTTTAGCGAAATCTGAAAAAGCAAAATGAAATTCGCAAAATTCTAAAGATGGTGCCATAGGCAAATCAAAAAAGTATGAAAAAAATAGCGAATGGGCAGAAAATAGCGAAAAGTCAAAAAAAAAAAAATTTTGAAATTTGTATTTGAAATTTGGCAAAAATTTGAGACTTTGAAAATTGGGCTAAACGATGAATTTGTATGGGACTTTGAAATTGGGTAAACATAGGCTGCTGAAATCAAAAAAGTATGAAAATTTTTGAAATTCGGCAAAATTTCGAAATTCTAAAGGGTGGGCAAACGAAAATAGCGAATGGGCAGTCTGAAAAAGTCAAAAAAATTTGAAAAATTTTGAAATTTGGCAAAAATTTGAGACTTTGAAAATTGGGCAAACGATGAATTTGTATGGGCCATAGGCTGAAATCAAAAAAGTATGAAAATTTTTTTAAATTCGGCAAAATTTCGAAATTCTAAAGGGTGGGCAAACGAAAATAGCGAATGGGCAGTCTGAAAAAGTCAAAAAAATTTGAAAAATTTTGAAATTTGGCAAAAATTTGAGACTTTGAAAATTGGGCAAACGATGAATTTGTATGGGCCATAGGCTGAAATCAAAAAAGTATGAAAATTTTTGAAATTCGGCAAAATTTCGAAATTCTAAAGGGTGGGCAAACGAAAATAGCGAATGGGCAGTCTGAAAAAGTCAAAAAAAATTTGAAAAATTTTGAAATTTGGCAAAAATTTGAGACTTTGAAAATTGGGTAAACGATGAATTTGTATGGGCCATAGGCTGAAATCAAAAAAGTATGAAAATTTTTGAAATTCGGCAAAATTTCGAAATTCTAAAGGGTGGGCAAACGAAAATAGCGAATGGGCAGTCTGAAAAAGTCAAAAAAATTTGAAAAATTTTGAAATTTGGCAAAAATTTGAGACTTTTTGAAAATTGAAATCAAAAAAAGTATGAAAACGATGAATTTGTATGGGCCATAGGCTGAAATCAAAAAAGTATGAAAATTTTTGAAATTCGGCAAAATTTTGAAATTCTAAAGGGTGGGCAAACGAAAATAGCGAATGGGCAGTCTGAAAAAGTCAAAAAAATTTGAAAAATTTTGAAATTTGGCAAAAATTTGAGACTTTGAAAATTGGGTAAACGATGAATTTGTATGGGCCATAGGCTGAAATCAAAAAAGTATGAAAATTTTTGTAATTCGGCAAAATTTTGAAATTCTGAGATATGGGCAGACTTGAAAACACTTGAGGCTACCGTTGTAGAGCTTTAGTATTCATAATTTCGAGGTGTGGGCGATCGAATTTGAGTCATTCATTCCGAAAAAATGTCAAAATTTTTCAAAATTCAAAATTTCGAAAACGAAAAATTTTTTCGAAAAACTAAAAGATGGGCAAACATGGGCAAACGATTTTAAAGCGATTTCCGCAAAAAAATTTTGAAAAAAAAAAATTTTTGAATTTTCGAAAAAAAAAAAATTTTTCATAATTTCGAAACTAAGGGTGGGCAAAAAAAAATTTTTCCTGGGCAAACATGGGCAAACGATTTAAAGCAATGGGCACCAATTTTTTTTTGAATATCTCAAATCACTGGACCCAGCTTCTCTGAGCTATGAAACAACTAATAAAAAATTTTCCACCATTGTTCAAAAGCCAATTAAAAGACCTATGTACCAGATATACAGATATATTCGGACTAGAAACCGAATCAATTACTACAAATAATTTTTATAAACAGAGACTTAGATTAAAGGATGATGAGGCCCATATATATTAAGAATTATAGAAGTCCTCATAGCCAGGTACAAGAAATACAAGCCCAAGTACAAAAATTAATAAATGATAAAAATAGTTGAACCTTCAGTGTCAGAATACAATAGCCTTCTACTTTTAGTCCCGAAGAAATCTCTTCCGGGCTCAGAAAATAAAAAATGGCGATTAGTAATTGACTATCGTCAAATCAATAAAAAGCTATTGTCTGATAAATTTTCACTACCTAGGATAGATGATATTCTAGATCAACTAGGTAAAGCAAAGTACTTTTCATGTCTTGACTTAATGTCAGGATTTCATCAAATCGAACTTGAAAAAAGTTCAAGAAACATAACGTCATTTTCAACGAGCAATGGCTCATATCGCTTCACGCGATTACCTTTCGGCTTAAAAATAGCCCCAAACTCATTCCTAAGAATGATGACAATAGCATTCTCTGGTTTACAACCATCCCAAGCATTCCTTTATATGGATGATCTAATAGTAATAGGTTGTTCAGAGAAACATATGGTCAAAAATTTAACTGATGTTTTTGACAAATGTAGAGAATACAATCTAAAGCTACATCCAGAAAAATGTTCAGTCACATTTTTGAGACACACGTGCACTGATAAAGGAATCTTGCCAGATGATAAAAAATATGAGGCCATTAAAAACTATCCTGTCCCACATGATGCGGATAGTGCAAGACATTTCGTTGCATTTTGCAACTATTATCGACGTTTTATTAAAAACTTTGCTGATTATTCCCGTCACATAACAAGATTATGTAAAAAAGGCGTACAATTTGAATGGACATCTGAATGTCAGAATGCATTTGATCATTTAAAAAAGGCATTGATGCATCCAACCTTGTTACAATATCCAGATTTCACTAAGGAATTCTGTATAATAACAGATGCAAGTAAGCAAGCGTGTGGAGCGGTTTTAACTCAAAATCAAAACGGACTCCAACTTCCCATTGCATACGCATCAAGATCCTTTACCAAAGGAGAAAGTAACAAGAGTACTACTGAACAAGAGCTAGCAGCTATTCACTGGGCGATAACTCATTTTCGACCATATATTTATGGTAATCATTTCACAGTAAGAACGGATCATAGACCTCTTACGTACCTATTCTCAATGATCAATCCGAGTTCAAAACTTACTCGTATGAGGCTTGAATTAGAGGAATATAATTTTACGGTAGAATATCTGAAGGGCAAAGACAATCATGTAGCGGATGCGTTATCAAGAATAACCATCCAAGACTTTAAAGACATACAAAATAAAATCCTGAAAGTCACTACCAGGTACCAAAGTAGAAAATGAAAAAGTAGAATTGCCAAGGCAATCTACAGAAAAAGCTTCTCAGCCCAACGTATACAACGTCATAAACAATGACGAAATACGAAAAGTAGTGACCTTGCATATAAAAGATTCGCTATGTTTCTTTAAACATGGTAAGAAAATTATTGCAAGAATAGATATTGGTGACATATATAGAAATGGAAATATTGATTTAGGTCAACTATTTCCAAGGCTCGAGAAAGAAGCCGGTATATTACAAATAAGCCAATTAAAAATAGCACCGTGGGAAAATATCTTTGAGAAAATTTCAATAGATAATTTCAAAATAATGGGCAATGAAAAATTGAATACATTAGGAGTAGCGCTACTCAACCCGGTGACTAAAATAAATACAAATAAAGAGAAAGAAGCTATACTGTCTACACTACATGACGATCCAATACAAGGAGGACACACAGGCATTACAAAAACCTTGGCCAAGGTCAAAAGACATTATTACTGGAAAGGTATGACTCGTGATATAACACAGCACATCCAGAAATGTCAAAAATTCCAAAAATCAAAAACAGTCAAACATAATAAGACCCCGCTAACCATTACTGAAACACCAGTACAAGCTTTTGACAGAGTTATAGTGGATACAATTGCTTCATTACCAAAGTCAGAGCATGGAAATGAATATGCAGTCACGCTTATATGTGACTTGACTAAATACTTAGTAGCTATACCAGTTGCAAACAAAAGTGCAACAACAATAGCAAAAGCAATATTTGAATCATATATTCTCAAGTACGGTCCAATGAAGACGTTCATTTCGGACATGGGAACGGAATATAAGAATTCAATTATAAATGACTTGTGCAAATACTTAAAGATTAATAATATAACATCTACTGCACACCACCACCAGACCGTTGGAACAGTCGAAAGAAGTCACAGAACTTTCAATGAATATATACGATCTTATATATCAGCTGATAAAACTGATTTGGACGTATGGATTCAATATTTCGTATACTGTTTCAACACGACCCCCTCTATGGCACACAACTATTGTCCATATGAGTTAGTTTTTGGAAAATTGCATAATTTACCAAACGATTTTAATACTATAAATAGAATAGATCCTTTATATAACATAGACGATTACGCTAAAGAAGTTAAGTTTAGGTTAGAATCAGCCTATAAGAGAGCAAGAATAATGCTCGACAAATACAAAACTAAGAATAAAGAAATATATGTATGATAAAAAAGCTATGGATTTCGAACTACAAATAGGAGATAAAGTTATATTAAAAAACGAAACTGGCCATAAATTGGACCCAGTATATTTAGGACCCTATACAGTAGTTAAAATAGAAGACAGAGATAACGTAGTAATTAAAGGCGAGAAAAACAAAACCCAACAGGTCCATAAGGATAGGTTAAAAATTTTCAATTAAAAAAAAATTTTTATAAAAAAGAACTTGGCTTGATCAAGCAAACAAAAAAAATATATATATAATTGCTTTATTATTTACATTAAAAATATATATAAAAGCGTTTTAAACTAAAAAATCAAATTTTATATTTCAATTTCAATAAAAAAAAAACGATAAAGTTTAATTCTTTTCAAAATTTCAATTTTAAATTTGTAAACATTTTAAAACAATAAATTAAAATAACTTCATTATATTACGTTATTTTCAAAAGGAGGGAGATGTAATATGCACATATGTCATACATATCGGGTGTACACTGTGATTACCATTTGTATCGAGTGTACACTGTGTTTGGCACTTATGTGGCGGCAATACTTTGTGCAGCCACATACAAATCACAATAAACAATAACAAACTCAAGTGAGCGCGTAACATGATCCGCCACTTGTGTGAATTCGGCTAAGTCAGCATATGCACGCTGACCGCCAGTGCCCTATGCATAAGTGCATAATACTCTCTCTCACTCTAAAGAATTTATGTAAGATAAAGCATGCTTGTCCATTGACGCCTAAGTATAAGTATATACATATAAGTAATATATAATGCAGCCGCGCCGCTGCCAGCTGAACCGGCAGCGCAGTGCGCGCTGAACTTATGTACTTCGGGGAAGAGAACATTTTGACTTCAAATAAAAGATCATTATGAAAACCAAACCAAAACTGCACTGACGTGTACGCGTTGATTCAATTGAACTTCAAAAGCTAGAAGATTGAACTACCGACTGTGACGTTGGATATAACAGAAGCACTAATTAAGTGGCTGAAGGCCCAAAATGAACAATGCACAGTGGTTGCGCCCATAGGCCATAAATCGAAAATTCGACTTGAAAATAATTAGTCAAAATGTAAAGAATTTGTCTCTAAATTGTCCACATTTTGTCACTGCAAACTAGTTTTTTCCGGAATTCTAACGGAACATTCTAAAAATAGAATGCAAAGTGTGAACACGTCTTCAATTTTGCTGCTGCAGCTGCGTTTAGTGAGCTTTTCGTCAAAACAAAAGTGAAGTTCAAAGTGTTCAAACGTTCGTTAGAGAGGTCCGAATTTTATTATTTAAAATGAATTTTAAAGTTGAAGGTATTTACTTACGAATTACTTATTGTGAAATTGATTTGATAAATATTTTGTTTGTTATGTGTTTTAATTAATTATACATTTTTTGTGTATTATGTGAACGTCTTTTTCATGTTTAAGTAGACTTTTAGATATGTTGCCCCCCGATTCCCCCTTTATGAGTGATATCAGTGCATTTGCCAATGTTTTCAGGTAATAAAAATGTTAAGTTCAGCTGCCGAATTTTGCCGATGTGTATATACTCATTAATAAACTCAAGTTGTCTTACTGTTTTCAAGGTCAAATTTGCGACGCAATCTACTGCTCTTCCTTTGCTTTTGTGATGTTTCTTTTGTTTTCGTCATTTGTGTTTGTCAATAATTTCGCATATTATTTTTTCGCTTATTTTTATGTTTTCATTTTTAATAGGTGCTTCTTGTAAGTGCGAATTTTCACGCATGCACGTCTTTGATATTTGGTGGAAAGAAGAGGGCGTTAATGCAGAAAAAAATCGGAGAGTTACTAGTGTAATAGAAGAAAGCATTAAACACAAAGGCTACGCAGTTGACATGACAAAACTGAATAATTGCATTAGTTACATTTGCAAAAAAATTTGTGCTTTTTGGGCCAAATACAATCGTGTTAAGAATTCAATTGTTAAACATCAATCTAATTGGCTGAACACTATTGAAACAATTATAATTGAGCCACCTCAACAAAGGATTGCAAGTGCTGAACGTGGACGACCCAAAATTGATTTTGCTGAGTCCTCAAAAAGGACAAAACGTCGTCGGTATTTGATAATATTTATTTCACTCCAATTAGCATTAAATTAAATTTTATTTTTAATGATTTAAATACATTTATTCTTATATAACATACATATCATAAAAGGAACTTTAGAACCTCATTTCATTATATTTTGAAAAGCTTGTGGGAAGGGGGTTAGGAGTTACATTTTTATACTCTAAATAATTGAAATACAAATAAATTGGATGCCTAATAATGAAATTTTAGCACTGTAACTCCACCGGAAGTATTTTGGCGCACTATCGGCATATAAGCCATACTAAGGTTGTATGGGAGATATAGGATATAGTATTCCGATCAAGACAATTTTTTTACTATATATACAAAATATTTTTTTAGATTTTTGGGGAAAATTTCATAGCGATATCTCTACGGGAAATATTTATGGCCGCGGCTCCATACAAGCCCAACCACTGTGCAATGTCGAGATACATATACTAAACAACACAATCATCTATGGCACGGTCATCAGCTTCGGTCACATTTCTTCAAGTGGTCGCACGGTCACTTGCACATATACCACATCTGGGGTAATGTTGGGGTTCTCCTTGCTTTCCCTCTTAGGGACAACTCCCAATGCAATTTGAGGTGGTGGCGGTGCAGTAGCGCTACAATTCGCTCCTCCTAATTTGTGCCAGATTGCAGTGCTGACTCCCGCTTGCAGCTATCAGATCTGTGAAAACCATTTTGAAAGACCATTTGGGCCTACGAAAAGTTAAATCTCGTTTGGTACCTAAAACGACCAATTTCTGTACACGTTTTTCTTGACCATTTCGTCAAAAATTCGGCGCACATCGTTCCACAACCACAGTATTCGCCTGATTTGGCTCCGTGTGACTTCTGACTATTCCCAAAACTGAAGAGACCACTTCGGGGAACGCGTTTCGAGTCGATTGAGGAGATAAAAGCTAAATCGAAGAAGGCACTGTTGGCTATACTGAAAAGGAACTATTTGACATGTTTCGAGGATAGGAAAAAATGTGTGCATAAGTGTATTTTATCGAGAGAGGATTACTTTGAAGGGCATGATATTGATTTAGAAGAATAAATAAAGATTTTTCATTTTACAAACAAATTCACCTTACTTTTTGCCCACAGTAGTATAATCGATTAATGATTCAATAAATCGAAAGCCATTTTTCGAGACAATTAAATCGCTAATTGAAACAAATTAATCGATTAATATGTATCATACGATTAATCGAGCCATCACTATTCTCGAGCCGTCACTATTCTCGCCTGTCAAATATTTCTCACAATTGTGTTTTCATTTTTGCTGCGCTGACAAAAATTTTCTTAAAAATGTTTTCATTCCAAAATCAAATAAATCGACCAGCGCTAATTGAAGCGGCTGCTTTCGGTCATTTGGATATTGTCGTACTGATGCTACGGAAAAACTTTAACGTGAATGAAAAATGTGAAAATGGGGAAACGGCGCTCATGGTTGCCAGCGCGGGCAGTTATCTTGATGTGGTAAATGTACTGCTAAGCCACGGCGCTAGCTTGAATGAGCAAAATGTGGTTGGACATACACCGCTGATGAAGGCCGCATTTGGCGGGCATGTGGAAGTAGCCAAGGTTAGTATCGAGTCATAGGCAGTATAGAGAATGTATAAACTACTCTCACACTTTAATCTGCTGATTAATCTAATGTTTAATGTCTCTCTCACTTCTCGAGCGTGGAGCAAGCATCAACACCCGCTCCAATGAGCACAACGAGTGTGCATTGTCAGTGGCTAGTTACAAGGGTCATCCCGATTTGGTGTATATCCTACTGGAAGCTGGCGCTGATGATTTGAACTTCGCTCTTTCAGCGGCTTCAAAAGGTGGCCAAGTGACAGTAGTGGAGTTATTATTAGAATACGGAGCGGAAATCAATAGTTCCACCTTTCCACTGCCATCGCCGCTAGAATGTGCAATTTCCAATAGTCACCTTGACGTTGCCACTTTGCTCATTGAGGCCGGCGGCAACATTAATGGGGCCATTTCAAATGGCAACACATATCTAATGATGGCAGCTGGCAAGGGGGACCAGAGAATGGTGGAATTGCTATTGGTGTACGTCTACACGCAAGTAGACGCCCAGATCGTTGGTAAAATTTATTATTATATAGTATGTACTTACATATCTATTATATAAAGAGCTAGAGACTGAAAAAATATTGTTAAATACACAATATTATCTCTCTCTCTCTCTCTCTCTCTATCTCTCTCTCTCTCTCTCTCCCTTTCTCTCTCTATTTGCTATTGTAATTATGTTCAGGCAATTTCAGTTTATGTTTATGATTTCCTCTTTTTTTTTTTTTTTTTTTTTTTCCCCCTCTTTGAAATTGAATTTAAATTTCATATGTCACCATCAAATTTGTTAAGGGAAGCTGGAAGAAGAAGAGCTCTCGTAATTTGCCAACCTTTTATGCTTCCGTTGAGGGTGCTTCAAAGAGATTAAATACAGGCATAAAGCCAAAACTGCAGCCACAAAAAAACAAAACACACTTTTGCATATCAAAAGTCAGTTTTAGCAAATATTTCAATTATTAGTTTAGTGATTTTAATTATGGCACTTCTAACCTTAAATTTCAAAATATATATTTAAATAGCTTTTATGAACGCAGTTCCATTTAATTGCCGGCTATTAAATGAGCAATTTTTTAATCCCAACGAAATATGTTTTATTCAAAAAATGTAATAAACTTTGACAGCCAAACTAATCCAAATAATTCATTCGAAAACACTTCAAAAATATAGAAAGAAAAAACTGAAAAAGTATAGAACACTTTTTGATTTTAGTTTTTCTTCGATAAAATAATCTGTCACAGCAAAATTTGTCAAAAAGATGAAAGAGATTTCTAATTGGCAATCATTTTTTTTTTCGATCTATATTTCATAAGGTCTTAAGCCCCATTGGAGAGGTGAAGCATATGAAGCGTTTATATACGAAAGAACAAAGACAACAACAACAATAAGAAAAAGAAGAAGAAGAAGAAGAAGAAGAGTAAGAAGACTGACCGAAGAGTACGATGAAGGCAATGCATCAAATTATATTAATAGATCTCTATGTGGAACCAGAAATGATTCCTCCGAAGCGAACATCGGAATGGTCGGAATTCTTTTCACAAAGAAACCAAAACAAAAACAACAATAAAGAGAGAGAGAGAGAGGGAGAGGGAGAGAAGAATAGAGGAGAAATAATCATTTCAAACTCTAGATTTATTTTATTTGGACAAGTCGAGCGAAACAACAACAAAATGCGGCGAATAATAGTTTTTTATTTTCCTCTCTTTTCTCTTCTTTTCGTTTCTTGTCTTTTCATTCATTCTTTTTCTGTTTTTTATGCGTTTGTTTTGTTTATGTTTTGCACAGCAGCTAACGCCATAATTTTTCTAAAACGTGTTTGAAATACATCACACAAAACAAACCACAAGATAAACGAAAATGAAAAAAAAAAACATTTCAAATCATTTTCATAATATATCTGTGTAAATATTTTTATGGCAAAAAACTCTATAAAATACAATATCTTAACAAAAAACGATTATAATGAGGAACTTTTCGAATTAAAATATGTTTGCAATATTAATATAAAATAAAAGTATTTATTTCTAAAATTAGAAGAATTTGTAAAACAAGTATTCTTAAATTAAAAAAAAAAAAAACAAAACAAATTACTAAATAGCATTTAAGCTAATTTCAAAACAAAGCAAGTTTGGCGTCATTTAAATTAATGAATTTAAAAAAAAAAATAAAAATAAAAATTTGGCATATATAGAAAGTAACGTAAATTAATAAATGACATTATAATAGATTTTTATATCATAGAATTCAATTCATTATAAAAACTTTCAATGCTTATTCTGGCATTTTTCAGAAAATTGATAAATTTTAGTTTTTATTCTCATAAATTTCTATACATTGAAATTTGTTCCTTATTGAAATGAAACTCAAATTCAATTTGTATATTTAAAATCATTTTTCAATGAAATTTTTCTAATGTGTGTATTCATGATATCGCAGCTTTAAAATTAATCACAATTTATTCATTTTATTTGCATAGCTTTGTTAATCAGCTGCCCGATTTACAAAATTTGTATATTCTATTGCTCTAAAAGTATTTCTTTATTTTGTTAAAAAGTATTTATTTCTTTTGTAGAATAAATAAAAATTCTCTTCTTCTTCTTTTTTTTAATATATGTATATATGGGCAAATCCCACCCTTCGCACGATTTTAGCTAATGAAAATCAATTTTTTGGGGTTTTTTTTTTAAGATTTATAGAGAATTGAGAGTACTTTCGGAGGGTATAAGATTCAATTTCACTGGAGTCACTGTTTTGAAAATAATTAATAAAATTGTGACGTGTCGCAAGCTACATAAAGTGAAAGTTAGTTTTAAAATTTTCATTTCAAACGCAATTTTTTGCGAATTCTGCAAAATAAACCCTATGAAAGTTAATATCCTAAAGAAAGTTAAGAATATTAGAAGACAAAAACCGATCGTTTGGTCTTAATAATGTTTATAGATTTTTAACAAAGCCTTTTTCCAAAAATCTTTAAATTTGAACTAAACATTATTTATTATATTCCTAAATGTGCTTCACAATTATTTCAACGTGATTTACTTTTGATTTGTATGTGAGCCCAAGCAGATGCAAAAAATTGTGAAGAATATACAATAGGGATTTGAAGGTGTGCGCAGAGCACGAATGTAAGTAAAATTATGAAAATTATAAATAAAATTGGGTTTGATACAAATTTGTGCATTAATAATGATCGAAATTTCTTTTTTGCTTTAAATTCTTATAATTTGATATCTACTTTAATGTTCCATATAAAGTTTAAAAATTGGTCGCTGGTGGACTGTTTCTGGGATTTGCCCATATGTAGGACGACCAAATGACTAATGAAGTTTATTTACATCTGGTACCCGGTATATTATACCACGAAATCATATGTAAATTTACATCAAAGTTTTTATTCCATTCAACATGGAGCGAAGTTCAACGAGATTGGCCTGGAGGTTGAGCGCAACCGCGGAGTGACGTCACGTCGTTTCGTACTAAGAACGGCTCTCGGCTGCCTGCGTCCAAATACATGATCGCATACACTGTATACCAGTGCACGCCTCGCAGGCAACTGGTCGTCAACGGACATCTCCGTGTAGTCCTGCGGGTTTCTCAACATTGCATACAAGTTCACGCACGACTGCTAACACGCATTGGATAAGTTCCTGGACGGAACAGGAGCATCGCTCTCGACTGTATCTCTCTGGGGCCTCGCGTCACCTCAATGTTATGGTCACTGAGGTCCCACTCGCCCACTGTCCAGTCATATGTGGCCCACATAGATGTTGCTTAGTTGGCAATCGTGACGTCGATATCACTCCGTCCGCGGTGATTATCGAACGTATACAAAGTGCTGACTTCATGCAGCACACCCGCTCGGGATTCTTGGAATCACTCAGTTAGCAGCTCACCCCGTTGGTGGTTCAAGTCGCCACGAGCACGCTCGAGCTATTTGCTGAACCACATGGGGGACATTGCGTTCGCATCTAAGCCAAAGATAACCGGATTGCTACCACCAAGTAGTAGCACGGAATCTAAGTAAGCAAGGTACGGTGCCAACTCAGTGTTGTATTGGCAGTTCACGGAGTTCAGGAAGATTGAGCCAAATCTTTCAGTGACACTCACGCATACGCCAAAGTCCGTGATGAGCGATTCAATCGCCATGCAGATGGCATCCGGGTCGTCAAACGCCGACAGAAACCACTTGAGAATTGCAGCAGGCAAATAAGTAAAATGTACTGTTTACGTTTTTAATTTATGTAAACAAACCTGGAAGTATGCCAAATTTGTAATTGGAGAACAGAATATTGCATACTTTTAAGCTGATCATGCAAAGAACATAAAAAAAGTAAAGAAAACTACAGTCGAGTATGCTCGACTGTGAGATACCCGCGACTCATTTTGAACAAAAGCAAAAAATATACCAACATAAGATACTGTAAAAATATTTAAAATATGCAAAATTGTATATTTTGCACATCGATATAGTACCTTAATCAAAATATTGCACAGACGGCACAGTATACCACATTCTCAGCCATAGTAACTAATGCGTTTTTGCCCATACAAAAGTATTTCTTTAATAACTTCGGCAATTTTTATCTGATCGCAATTTTCAGGAATCATTATACCCGCTACCCATAGGGTAGAAGGATATTATAACTTTGTGCCGGTAGGAAACGTAACAGGTAGAAGGAAGCATCTCCGACCCTATAAAGTTTATATATTCTTGATCAGCGTCAACAGAGAGACGATCTAGCCATTCCCATCTGTCCGTCTGTCCACATGAAACACTGGATCTCAGAGACTATAAGAGATAGAGCTATAAATTCCAAATATATTCTATATTCTATAATTTTTTCGACAGCATTTGTTATGTTTGCACACAGATCAAGTTTGCTTCAAATTTTTGCCACGCCCACTTCCGCCCCCGAAAATAAAAAAATCGAATAACAAGCGTAATAATAAAGCTAGAGTCGAATTTTGGGGTATACATTAAGAACTATAGTCTTTTTGATTCCTGAAAATGTAGTTACTATCAAATAAAAATTGTCAAAGTTATTAAAGAAACAAGTAAGAAAGCTACAGTCGCGTGTACTCGACTGTGAGATACCCGCTACCCATTTTAAACAAAAGAAAAATATATTTTGCAGTATTTTTCTCAAAATATACCGAGTATACTGCAAAAATACTAAAAATATACCAATGGTATATTTGGTGTTGACGCATTTGAGTAACATTAGTTAAGAGCATGAAATACCAAATGAAGTTGTTAGAATTAGGGCGAAGCGAGAGCGCAATAAAGCTTTCGTTTGTTGCTCTCTGAGTGAATTCGCCTCGCTTCGCCGCTCTAGTTAAGTTAGGCTTAATGTAACTTAGCATAGAATTATAAAGACAGTTGAAATCAAGAACTTATCAGCGCGTCATCACTCTTTTCGTTTCGTTTTCGTTGTACCAACAACAATTAGGCCTACTCTTTGTGTTCGCGAATAAAGCGGAATATTAATAATCATAAAAACTCTTGTGATTTTTCATGGCGCCCCCGGGTGGACTCTAATTGTTGTTGAACGCGAGTGATTTAAAACAGAAAAACAAAACAAATTCGCGCCGGTCGCTAAATAAAATAAAATATAAACAAACAATTGACTTTGTGCCAGTGCTGTGCACTTGTGTTTGTGTCATCGGTAGACTTTTCTGCTTCACCGCTGTAAGCGTGTGTGTTGTTATGTTGTTGTGGTTGCAGCTGTGGAGCAAAAATTTAAAGCCCTTACCAAAAGCTTTCTACTCAAATGTTGATCTGAGCTTTTATGCCAGATGATCCATTGTTTACATTGTAAACAATTATAAATGTAATTTTAAAATTGCAGATTCATGACAGAAAACAAAAGTGTTTACGAACAAGATATATGTGGGTCGACCAAATGACTAATGAAGTTTATTTACATCTGATACCTGGTATATTATATCGCGAAATCATATGTAAATTTACATCACAATTTATCTTCCATTCAACATATATGTATATATGAACGCAAACAAGACTTTACATGAACAAAATAGAATACAAAGAAGCACTAATTAAGTGGCAGAAGGCCCAAAATGAACAATGTCGAGATACATATACTAAACAACACAATCATCTATGGCACGGTCATCAGCTTCGGTGACATTTCTTCAGGTGGTCGCACGGTCACTTGCACATATACCACATCTGGGGTAATGTTGGCGTTCTCCTTGGTTTCCCTCTTAGGGACAACTCCCAATGCAATTTGAGGTGGCGGCGGTGCAGTAGCTCTACAAATCGCTCCTCCTAATTTGTGCCACATTGCAGTGCTGACTCCCGCTTGCAGCTATCAGATCTGTGAAAACCATTTTGAAAGACCATTTGGGCCTACGAAAAGGTTAATCTCGTTTGGTACCTAAAACGACCAATTTCTGTACACGTTTTTCTTGACCATTTCGTCAAAAATTTGGCGCACATCGTTCCACAACCACAGTATTCGCCTGACTTGGCTCCGTGTGACATCTGACTATTCCCAAAACTGAAGAGACCACTTCGGGGAACGCGTTTCGAGTCGATTGAGGAGATAAAAGCTAAATCAAAGAAGGCACTGTTGGCTATACCGAAAAGGAACTATTTGACATGTTTCGAGGATAGGAAAAAATGTGTGCATAAGTGTATTTTATCGAGAGAGGATTACTTTGAAGGGCATGATATTGATTTAGAAGAATAAATAAAGATTTTTCATTTTACAAACAAATTCACCTTACTTTTTTCCACAGTAGTATAATCGATTAATGATTCAATAAATCGAAAGCCATTTTTCGAGACAATTAAATCGCTAATTGAAACAAATTAATCGATTAATATGTATCATACGATTAATCGAGCCATCACTATTCTCGAGCCGTCACTATTCTCGCCTGTCAAATATTTCTCACAATTGTGTTTCATTTTTGCTGCGCTGACAAAAATTTTCTTAAAAATGTTTTCATTCCAAAATCAAATAAATCGACCAGCGCTAATTGAAGCGGCTGCTTTCGGTCATTTGGATATTGTCGTACTGATGCTACGGAAAAACTTTAACGTGAATGAAAAATGTGAAAATGGGGAAACGGCGCTCATGGTTGCCAGCGCGGGAGTTATGAGTCTTGAGTCCAAGTTAAAATAAAATTATGAGATTGAGTTCCAAGATATGACAACCGTCTTGTTTGAATTGCGTGTTGAGAATAATTCTTTATTATAAAAAATGCTTAGGTTCTATGGTACATGGAATATGGAATGGAATCGAAATCTGCATTGTCGGCGGATTTCGAAAGGCAGCTGGCTTGATCGCTGCCGTTGGGCTATTTCGCTTAGTCGGCAAAATAGTCCAGACGTGGATCAGCATATCCAGCGGATGTCAACAATGTTGCAACAATGTTAACATACCGAGTGACCCATATGGGTCGCTCGTGGCGGTTTGTTGGGCGGAGGCGAGACAGAGGTAGGGGAAGAAGCAGTGGTGGTAACTCCTCCCCCCCTGGAATATAGTGACGGCCAGAACGAAGGAACGGTCGGAACGACGTGTTGTTGTGTCTCGCCTGGAGTGAAAATTATGGTTCTTCCTTTCAGCAGACATATGATGATTAGCAGGCCACTAGTTATTCCTAGCCATGAGTACAGAGAGATTATGTGGCTTGTTGTTGCCTCCTTGACTTCTAGAATCTCTTGAGTGTTGTTCAGATTTTGCAGCTCCAAGTGACGTAGATTAAGTTTTCTTGTGTTATTCTTAACCAGTATTAGGCTTGGGTTGGGTAAGGAGATCTTCACATCCTCAAGGAAATTAACTTCGGAATCGTCATAGGTGATATTATTTATCTCTACGGTGCAATTTTTGTAGCTAATAACCGCTGTGCCGTTGATAGTGGTATAAGGGCCGCACGAAGAGTTGATGTTGACGTTCATGGCGTTCATGATGATAATGTGTCAAATTTCCGGCTCAATTTATTTTCGTCGTTTCCGGATTCTTGCATGTCGCAGGTAGCAGGCCATCCCTCCAAAATTTTCCTGATGCAATCTCCGTTGCTCGTCCGCCCAAACTCCGCATTATTACAAACGTACAAATTATGAATTTTAGGACATTTAGATTCTAAGTACATAAATTGAAATTTTGGATTGAACAATAAAAACTTAGGAAGTATTACAAATTGTGTATTATTTAAGGGTAATGGGACCATGTGTGCTAGGGTATAGACTTCTTTTTCGAATATCGGTACTTTAATTTTAAAAATGATTTTATTGTTTTCATTAGTTGTTTCCAAGTTGATGAGCCTGTAAATGTGCTCCTCATTTTCTATGTTAATGTTTTGTTCCGAAAGAATGTCTTTAATAACTTGGACTTCTAATGGACTCAAAATAAATTTCGGAATGATCTGTAATTTAGCTAAGAGAAGGCTTTCGGCAATATTATTCAAGTGATTACTTAAAACGTCTATACTATAGCCCATGCGATTAAAGTATTGTAACATGTGTATTTCTCTGTGTTCTTGTGTTAACGTAGTATATACGTTGTCTTTAAAATTGTTTACAAATGTGTTGATAGTGTTTGGTTCATTGTTTATATGTTCAGTAATATTCTTAAATCTATCGATTATATTGATATTAATAATAAGTTGATTTTTAATGGTATTACTCAAATTATATTCTATTCCTTCAATTTCTTGGAGTTTGTTGTTGATTTTACTTTCATCCGCGGTATCCATATTGCCCGTAATGATCTTAACTAAACTACCGAGGCCATTTATGGCTCCTCTTTTCTTTCTGATATTCGGATGGATAGAATGAATCCTATCATATAATTGTTTAATTTTTATTTGTAAGGATGCAATTAATTCTTTGGAAAAAGTCATATCCATTGTAATCTTAATATTTTCCTCAATTTTTTTAATATTTTTGATGAAATCGTTTAAATCTATCGTGTGCGCTATAGTTCGGAAAGAGCGTATTACCTTTGCATCTCCTAGATCGATTTTTATGAAAGGGGATTGGGGTGCAGGATGTCGAATCTGGAATTCTTGGGCCGAAAACAGGCTCATCCTGAAAAGTTAGTTTGAGGAAATAGGGGAATTAAATTAGTCACTTTTCTTTTTAGTTCTTCTTTTAATCTTGTCTTTGTGTAATTTTTGTCCTTTAGTGGTGGTAATTGTTACCCCATTGTCTTTCCGACACTTTATGTTGAGAGAACCTAGGTGTTAGTTTGTTCCTTCTGTGTTTTATTTCCTAAATATTATGTCATCTTGTTCTACAGGAATAGGGTCTTCCCTGTCCAAGTTGAGTTTGTCTGTCTTAATTTTTGACCCTTTCTTGGGCCTTTAGTGCTATTTCTGGGTATAGTTTGGCCCTAAATTCGTTTAATTCTTTTAAAAAGTCATGTTCGTTGTTGAATTCTATTTCCCTTAGGAATGTGTGTGTTCTTCCAGTAAAGAGCTCGTGAGGTGTCAGTTTCGTAGCTGAGTGTATGCTGTTGTTATAAGTTATAAAGGTTTCATTCAAAATATCATCATGATTGATTTCTAGTTTTTTCCCTCTTTTTACCCTCATATATAATACGGTAAATTTCTGTCAATGTGGAATGGAGTCTTTCGACTGGAGCGTTACTTGAAGACTGTTGGAAAGAAGTAATGTGTGTATCTATGTTGTATTGAGAACAGAAGTCTTTAAAAATCTTCCCAGAAAATTCGGCTCCTTGGTCATGTACTATTTTTTGGGGTATACCGAATGTATTCAAAAAGTTTGTAAGAGCCTTTACAATATTTATACAATCCCTAGCTGGCACTGTATATCCACTAGCGAATCTAGAGAATTTGTCGATTATGGTTAAAATTGTCTTTACGTTTATGGTATATAAGTCGATATGGACAATAGATAATGGTAGTTCCGGTGTTTCGGTTACTTGGAATTTGTTTTTCTGGGGCTGTCTGTCGTATTTTAGGGACTGGCAAATGTCACAGTCATTTATAATTTTGGCAATTTTCTGTTTCATATATGGGAAGTACGCTTGTCGTTTAAATTGATTATGTGTTTCATCTATACCTCTGTGATTTGTGCGGGAGTGATATTCCTTGATAGAAGTGTCTTGCTCCTCTGTCGTAGTTAAATCTTTTAGTAGTACGTTACACCTAACTATTCTGTATAACCCTGAATTCGCAAAATATTTTGTATATGTTTGATTGAAAATGTGGAATATGCCATTATTCGTCATGATAGCGTAAGTCTTATGCGGGGTGATCTGATCTTTGAAAATTTTGACCGAATCTCTTCTGTAAATTCTTTTTCGGTGAAGGTTTTTCTGATTTTGTTCTTGAATATTGACTGTGTGAGTTTGTTAGGTTTGGGTCCTGTTTTGAGTATAATTTGTAAATTGAATTCGTTCAGGGGGGAATTGGAGCTTTTAATGTCCTGGTTGTTTTTGGGTGTCAAGTCGTGGACGTTAGTTTCGACGCGACTTAGCGCGTCAGCCACTACGTTTTCAGCTCCCTTTTTGTATTCCACTTCATAGTCGTACTCCAAAAGTTGGAGTTTCCAACGAACTAACTTGGAATTGGGTTCTTTAAAGTTCATTAACCATGTCAAGGGTCGGTGGTCCGTCTTGATTTTGAATTTATTGCCGAACAAGTATGGTCTGAAGTATTTTGTCGCCCAGATGATGGCTAACATTTCCTTTTCCACTGTAGAGTAATTTCTCTCTGTGTCGGACAGTGTTCTACTAGCAAATGATACGGGTCGTTCAATGCCTGTTTGGCCCTGCGATAGTACTGCCCCGATTGCCACGTTGCTGGCATCCGTTGTTAGTACAAATGGTTTTGTAAAGTCAGGGTATTGTAAGATTGGGTCATTGCGAAGTAAGATTTTGCATTTTTCAAAGGCTCTGATGTATTCTTCATCAATCTTGACCATTGTCTTTCCTTTTAGTTGCTGTGTCAAAGGTTTGGTGATTGAAGCAAAGTCCCTAATGAATTTCCTATAATAACCTAAGAGGCCTAAGAATGATTTAATTTCCTTCTTGGTTTTCAGAATTGGAAACGCTTTAATCGCGTGAATTTTCTTTGGGTTAGGTTTTATCCCCTCATTCGTGACTACGTGTCCCAAATATTCGATTTCCTTACGGAAAAAATCGGATTTGTCCGGTTGAAGTTTAAGATTGCCTCAGCTAGTTTCGAGAGTACTCTGTGTAAGTCATTTATGTGTTCTTGCAATGATGAAGAGAAGACAATTATATCGTCTAAATATACTAAAAAACATTTTCCCTTGAGGTCGGCTAGAATATTATCCATAATACGTTGAAAGGTAGCTGGGGCGTTAGTAAAGCCAAATGGCATTCTTATGAACTCTTAGTGACCACCTTCTGCCGTGAAGGCTGTTTTGGGTGAGTCTTTTGGCTCCATTTCGATTTGGTGGTAACCACTTGCTAAATCAAGGGCCGTGAAATATTTTGCTCGACCGATCTTGTCTAGCGTTTCGTTAATATTCGGCATTGGATATTTATCCTTTATGGTCTTCTCGTTAAGCTTTCTATAGTCTATGACCAATCTCCACTTCTTTTTTTGTAGGGTCATTCGATTTTTTGGGCACCAGAAATATAGGAGCGCTCCAGGGGCTATGGCTATGCTTAATTATGTCTTGGTCGAGTAATTTGTTTAGTTGCGTTTGGATTTCCTGACTTTCAACTCTACTGTATCTAAACGGTCTATTATAGATAGGAATGTCGTCAGTGGTTTTGATTTGGTGTTTAATGTGGTTTGTAAAAGAAAGTTTTTGGTTTTCAGTATGGAAAAGATTAGCAAACTCTTTGCAAAGCTTCCTTAAAGCAGAGTCTTCTTCGGCATTTAAATGATCGCATTTAATGCACATTGATTCGTCTTTTACATTTGGTGGTTGGATCGTCTTTGATTTGGTTTTAGGATCAAATTCTAAAAATTGATCTCTATGATATTGATCGACTTTTAAATGTGAATCTAGTACAAAGTTCTGTCTGTGGTCGGCATAGTTTACCACCTCCATCAAACTATTATTATCATTGGCTTCATAAAGGCCACCGGAAATTATCAAGTTGTTATTAATTTGAAGATCCTCACAGAAGAAGGTGCCGTTAGTCAAATTTACAGGTAAAGATAACACGACCTTAGAAAATTCTTCGATTATGTGAACTTTGGTAGCGGGGTTTCTTTCTTGAAAAATCTGTAATTTGCATAGTGTAGTTTGGAGACTTGATTCAGGCAGGTTGAGAACGGCGTTAATTGGTGAGAGTAAGTCCATGCCTATCAAGCCATGGAAGAAATCATGGAAGTGAAATAAAATCATGGAGAAGCGTTGGTGGTGTTTGAATTCTTTGAATAGCGGAACATCGACCTTTGTGTAGAGTTTGTGTGTATTAATAACTGTCTTTATTATGACGGGATTGGTCAATTCTATGTGTTCTGTTATAGGGATTAAATCAGGGTTAATAAAAGAGACGGAGGACCCTGTGTCTACCAGAAAACGTAAAGGTTTGTTATTCAAATTGATAACTACGTAGGGAAGTATAGGGCCATATTTATCTTTGTTTAAGTACCCTGATTGTGGATCGAGGCCGGTCCTTGAAAATTTTCTCCCTCGTTAATGTTGTGCAGTTCGTATTGTTGTTGTTCAGTAAAATGTGAGTTTGCGTTTCCTGATGATGTGTGTGGGAGTAGGAGGGCCTTGAATTGCCCTGGTATTAGAATGATTCTTCTGATTAAAAGGGTTGCTATTGTTGTATCCCTGTTGGCCATTTCTGTTCTGATTATTACCCTGTTGGTTATATTTGTAACGATTATTTCCCTGTTGATTGTGTTTGTACTGACTATTTCCCTGTTGATTATATCCGTATTGATTGTTTCCTTGTTGATTGTCTTGGTTATTTCCCTGTTGATTATTTTTCCATTTTCTAATTTGGTTATTGTTTGAGTTAGTGTCTGAAGTCGGATTAGCGCTATTCCAATTCCGCTTTCCGGAATTGTCTTGTCTCTGTCTAATGTAAATGTCCCTCTCCTTAATTGCCAATCTGTAGGCTTCTCTGAGGTTATCAGGTCTCATAGACCTAATAGTGCCTCCAAGTGGACCTCTAAGGCCCGTCAAAAACACGTGCAGACTTGCACTGGAAAACATTTGCTTTTTAGTCCTTACCAATAATGGTTCAGACTCCTCGTTTTCCGCTAACCTATGGAGTGCTGCATTGCATCTTGAAATCTGGTCATAAAGGTTTTGAATAGAGAGGTTCTTTTGAGCCAAACCGTGCAGTTCGCGCATTAAGGTTGGCTCATCCCTTTTGTCCGTACAGTGAATAAGTAATGTTTCTTCAATGTCTCTTAAGGACTGCAGTAGCAACCCCAACACACGACATCGAGTAGCTCAAACCATTTGCCCTAAATGGCTGTGCACTTGTTGTGATTTGAGCCAACACCAACCTCGCAACATGTTGTATCGCACCAACTGTCGACACATGTTCGCCCTGAACCTGCGTCAGACCGTATCGGGTCCAACAAGAAGTTTGATTTGCTACTAAATGATCAAACCAAATTGTTGGCACAACGTTCGTGCGGCGGCTAATGCGTCGGCTCACTCACAATTTTCTCGATTGATGTTGAAACTAAATTACACTTTACACATACCTAAACAACTTTTGTTTCACTTATTTTGTTAATATAGTTCACTGTTTGGCATTACAATTTGATATTTCCGAACTCACTGTCCAACATTTTTTTTTTTTTAATTCATTATTATGTTATGTATACATTCTTCTTTTGCACAAAGTTTCTTTTCTTTCTTTCTTTTTTTTTTACACACATTTTGTTAACAACTATCTTACATTAGGAATATTATTGTAATCTTCATCCTCCGGGAGAAGTCCGTAAAGCGGCTGCGCCAGTTATGAGTCTTGAGTCCAAGTTATAATAAAATTATGAGATTAAGTTCCAAGATATGACAACCGTCTTGTTTGAATTGCTTGTTGAGAATAATTCTTTATTATAAAAAATGCTTAGGTTCTATGGTACATGGAATATGGAATGGAATCGAAATCTGCATTGTCGGCGGATTTCGAAAGGCAGCTGGCTTGATCGCTGCCGTTGGGCTATTTCGCTTAGTCGGCAAAATAGTCCAGACGTGGATCAGCATATCCAGCGGATGTCAACAATGTTGCAACAATGTTAACATACCGAGTGACCCATATGGGTCGCTCGTGGCGGTTTGTTGGGCGGAGGCGAGACAGAGGTAGGGGAAGAAGCAGTGGTGGTAACTCGGGCGGTTATCTTGATGTGGTAAATGTACTGCTAAGCCACGGCGCTAGCTTGAATGAGCACAATGTGGTTGGACGTACACCGCTGATGAAGGCCGCATGTGGCGGGCATGTGGAAGTAGCCAAGGTTAGTATCGAGTCATAGGCAGTATACAGAATGTATAAACTACTCTCACATTTTAATCTGCTGATTAATCTAATGTTTAATGTCTCTCTCATAGGTGCTTCTCGAGCGTGGAGCAAGCATCAACACCCGCTCCAATGAGCACAACGAGAGTGCATTGTCAGTGGCTAGTTACAAGGGTCATCCCGAATTGGTGTATATCCTACTGGAAGCTGGCGCTGATGATTTGAACTTCGCTCTTTCAGCGGCTTCAAAAGGTGGCCAAGTGGCAGTAGTGGAGTTATTATTAGAATACGGAGCGGAAATCAATAGTTCCACCTTTCCACTGCCATCGCCGCTGGAATGTGCAATTTCCAATAGTCACCTTGACGTTACCACTTTGCCCATTGAGGCCGGCGGCAACATTAATGGGGCCATTTCAAATGGCAACACATATCTAATGATGGCAGCTGGCAAGGGGGACCAGAGAATGGTGGAATTGATATTGGGTTACGGTGCGGCTGTGGATGCAGAGATGGAAAATGGAGAAACGGCGCTCATGATTTCGTGTAAGAAAGGACACACCGTTGCGGCTAGTGTGCTCCTATCTTATGGCGCTAATGTGGAGCATATGACGGCGGACAAACGTACGCCTCTTATGGAGGCTAGTCGTGCCGGCCACTTCACGACCGCGAACTTACTTATCGAGAAGGGCGCACGCAAGTAGACGACCAGATCGTTGGTAAAATTTATTATTATATAGTATGTACTTACATATCTATTATATAAAGAGCTAGAGACTGAAAAAATATTGTTAAATACACAATATTATCTCTCTCTCTCTCTCTATCTATCTATCTCTCTCTCTCTCTTTCTCTCTCTATTTGCTATTGTAATTATGTTCAGGCAATTTTCAGTTCATGTTTATGATTTCCTCTTTTTTTTTTCCCCCTCTTTGAAATTGAATTTAAAAATCATATGTCACCATCAAATTTGTTAAGGGAAGCTGGAAGAAGAAGAGCTCTCGTAATTTACCCGTTGAGGGTGCTTCAAAGAGATTAAATACAGGCATAAAGCCAAAACTGCAGCCACAAAAAAAAACAAAACACACTTTTGCATATCAAAAGTGAGTTTTAGCAAATATTTCAATTATTAGTTTAGTGATTTTAATTACGGCACTTTTAACCTTAAATTTCAAAATATATATTTAAATAGCTTTTATGAACGCAGTTCCATTTAATTGCCGGCTATTAAATGAGCAATTTTTTAATCCCAACGAAATATGTTTTATTTAAAAAATGTAATAAACTTTGACAGCCAAATCTTTCAGTGACACTCACGCATACGCCAACGTCCGTGATGAGCGACTCAATCGCCATGCAGATGGCATCCGGGTCGTCAAACGCCGACAGAAACCACTTGAGAATTGCAGCAGGCAAATAAGTAAAATGTACTGTTTACGTTCTTAATTTATGTAAACATGAGAACAGAATATTGCATACTTTTAAGCTGATCATGCAAAGAACATAAAAAAAATAAAGAAAACTACAGTCGAGTATGCTCGACTGTGAGATACCCGCTACTCATTTTGAACAAAAGCAAAAAATATACCAACATAATATACTGTAAAAATATTTAAAATATGCCAAATTGTATATTTTGCACATCGATATAGTACCTTAATCTAAATATTTCACAGACGGCACAGTATACCACATTCTCAGCCATAGTAACTAATGCGTTTTTGCCCATACAAAAGTATTTCTTTAATAACTTCGGCAATTTTTAGCTGATCGCAATTTTCAGGAATCATTATACCCGCTACCCATAGGGTAGAAGGATATTATAACTTTGTGCCGGTAGGAAACGTAACAGGTAGAAGGAGGCATCTCCGACCCTATAAAGTTTGTATATTCTTGATCAGCGTCAACAGCCGAGACGATCTAGCCATGCCCGTCTGTCCGTCTGTCCACATGAAACACTGGATCTCAGAGACTATAAGAGATAGAGCTATAATTTTCTATATATTCTATATTCTATAATTTTTTCGACAGCATTTGTTATGTTTGCACACAGATCATGTTTGCTTCAAATTTTTGCCACGCCCACTTCCGCCCCCGAAAATAAAAAAATCGAATAACAAGCGTAATAATAAAGCTAGAGTCGAATTTTGGGGTATACATTAAGAACTATAGTCTTTTTGATTCCTGAAAATTTAGTTTCTATCAAATAAAAATTGTCAAAGTTATTAAAGAAACAAGTAAGAAAGCTACAATCGCGTTTACTCGACTGTGAGATACCCGCTACCCATTTTAAACAAAAGAAATATATTTTGCGGTATTTTTCTCAAAATATACCGGGTGTACTGCAAAAATACTAAAAATATACCAGATGGTATATTTGGTGTTGGCGCATTTGAGTAACATTAGTTAAGAGCATGAAATACCAAATGAAGTTGTTAGAATTAGGGCGAAGCGAGAGCGCAATAAAGCTTTCGTTTGTTGCTCTCTGAGTGAATTCGCCTCGCTTCGCCGCTCTAATTAAGTTATGCTTAATGTAACTTAGCATAGAATTATAAAGACAGTTGAAATCAAGAACTTATCTGCGCGTCATCACTCTTTTCGTTTCGTTTTCGTTGTACCAACAACAATTAGGCCTACTCTTTGTGTTCGCGAATAAAGCGGAATATTAATAATCATAAAAACTCTTGTGATTTTTCATGGCGCCCCCGGGTGGACTCTAATTGTTGTTGAACGCGAGTGATCTAAAAGTTAAATCTCGTTTGGTACCTAAAACGACCAATTTCTGTACACGTTTTTCTTGACCATTTCGTCAAAAATTCGGCGCACATCGTTCCACAACCGCAGTATTCGCCTGATTTGGCTCCGTGTGACTTCCGGCGATCAAGACAAAATTTTGTTTGTTTTTTTTTTTTTTAAGTTAAATCAAATCAATTAAGTAGTTAAGTAGTTAAGTAGTTCAGAGTAAATTATTATTATTAAAACTAAGTCAATTCAGTTCAAATGTAAATGTAGCTAAGACAAAACTTTTGTTTGTTTCTTTGTCCTGAGTAGCCCAAATTAAGTTAAATCAAATCAACCAAATTACTAATTCAAATCAAATTTAAATGCAAACATAATACGAATTATAACAAAACTCTTTTTTTGTTTGTTTTGAGTAATCTAAATTAAGTTAAGTCAAATCAATTAAATTATTAATTCAAATCAAATTTAAATGCAAATATAATACGTAACTAATATAAAACTCTTTTTTTTTTTTTTTTTTTTTTTTTGTTTTTTGTTTTGAGTAATATAAATTAAGTTTAGTCAAATCAATTAAATTATTAATTTAAATCAAATTCAATGTAAATACGAAACTAATACAAAACTCTTTTCCCTTGTTTTTTTTTTTTTTTGTTTGGAATAACCTAAACCAAGTTAAATCAAATCACTCAAATCATCAGTTCAAATCAAATTTAAATGCAAACATATTACGAGATCAATACAAAACTATTTTTTTTTTTTTTTGTTGTTTCTTTGTTTTGAGTAACCCAAATCAAGTTAAATCAAATCAATTAAATTACTAATTCAAATTAAATTTAAATGCAAACATAACACGAACTAATACAAAACTTTTTTTTTTTTTTTGGTTATTTTTTTTTTTGTTTGAGTAATCTAAATTAAGTTAAGTCAAATCAATTAAATTATTAATTCAATCATCAAATTTAAATACAAATATAATACGAAACTAATACAAAACTCTTTTCTTTGTTTGTTTTTGTTTTGAGTAACCTAAACCAAGTTAAATCAAATCAATTAAATTATTATTTCAAATCAAATTTAAATGCAAATATAATACGAAATTAATACTAAACTCTTTTTTTTTTTTGTTTGTTTCTTTGTTTTGAGTAACCCAAATCAAAATAAATCAATCAATTAAATTACTAATTCAAATCAAACTTAAATGCAAACATAATACGAACTAATACAAAATTCTTTTTTTTTTTTTTTTTTTTTTTTTTTTTTGTTTTAAGTAATCTAAATTAAGTTAAGTCAAATCAATTAAATTATTAATTCAAATCAATTTCAAATATAAATACGAACTAATACAGAACTCTTTGTTTCATTGTTTTAAAGCAACCCAAATCAAGTTAAATCAAATCAATTAAATTATTATTTCAAATCAAATATAATACGAAACTAGTACAAAACTCTTTTTTGTTTGTTTCTTTGTTTTGAGTAACTCAAATTAAGATTAAATCAATTATGTTTGGTGACCAAGGTTTGAATTTCTGTCAGAGCATCCTTTTGTTTATTGGCCATCTGCCTTCGGGATGCTAATTTGTAAAAATGGCAACCGCGGTAGGTTGCCACGTGATTTCCTCCGCAATTCACACACAGGCCGTCTACATCTCGGGGCTTTGAGCATGCGTGTGAGGGGTGCTTACCAGCACATTTAAAGCATGTAAACTCCTTAGCCTGGCAATCCCTCATTACATGTTCAAAGCTTTGGCACTTGTGGCATTGGTAGGCTCTTCTTCTGGTGTTTGGGAGCTCAACTGTGACTTTGTACGGTCCAAGTGTTTTTATATTTAGTACGTTTTGTTGTTTTTTTTTTTTTTGGTTTACTAGGTCTGCTTTAAAGGCGTTTGTTGGTTGACCTGAGAAACCTCCCTTTATATTTGTAATGTAGCAGGGTGTATGTCCGTTCTTTTTTAGCTGTTCCGAGATCCAGTTGATGTCGGTTGCAGCGTGGAGTCCTTTTATGATTATTCTATACCTTTGTAGGTCGCTGCTGTTTGGTATTTTGTATTTAAGTTTTTCATCGAAGCAAAGCTTCTGGAGTCCAACATGAGTGACAGAGTCTGAGTCTTGGATTTCAAGACCAAGTCCCGTATTTGCTCTGACCTGGAACCCACTTCCAAACAGCTGTGCAGCCTTGTTTAAAAGAGCATCCGCGTCGGCGATATAGGGATGATTATTTTTAGCGGTTTGTTTTCATCGTTGTTGTTCACTGCTTCAATATTATGACGAGGTAGAGAAAAAGCTCACACTGTTGATAAACAAAGTCAACATGAGTTACGAGTCAGCCCTAGCTGAGGGCTTACGTAACAAATTCCGCGACGATGCGTTGCGAGTTTTTTGTTTCTGGGCTTAAACGCAACCTCACAGATGTACTTTTTGCTGCGAAACCTAAAGACCTACCAACGGCTTTAGCCCTTGCTCAAGAAATCGAATCAAATCACGAAAGGTACGCTTTCGCGGCTAACTTCGCTAAAAGTTTAGAAGAAAAAAGCCCACAAAGCGGAACAGAAGACTCAAGGGAAAGACCCAAAGTCAAACCCGAAGCAGTCCAAGTCCCCACACTTTAAGCAACAGCAGGGTAGCAAGCAAAATGACCTGGCACAGAGCAAGCCAAATAGCTCAGACACGCCGAGAGCCAATGGACGTAGACCCATCTTCGTCCAAATTTCGGCAACAAACGGCGTTTTCAAGGCCAAGCCCCTCGGGTAATGACTATACCAAAACCAGAAACGTTCCGCTTCTCAGCGCACGTCTGGACAAGATCAGCGACAAAGAGTTGATCATATCACGCCGGACACACCTCAGGCACAAGCATTTCCCTCTTACAACGAGGCAGCCACGTCGGCCGTCAGCAATATAGACAGCGACGCAGATTCAGACCAAGATGCGGTCAATTTTTTAGGGGCGAGTCCTGCTACCGTTCATTCAACGCAGAGTAGCAGGAGTCAGCAAAAAATTTTTAATCGACACGGGCGCTGCAAAGAGCTACATAAAGCCATTTCAGCAACTAAAAAACATTACCCCTGTCGATAAGCCATTCTCGATTCATTCAATCCATGGCTCAAACCAAATAACTGAAAAATGCTTAATACAAATCTTCGGCGTAACCGCCTCATTTTTTTTTACTAAACAATCTGTCGACATTCGATGGCATTATAGGCCATGACCTCCTAGCTCAAGCGGGAGTCGATTTGTGCTTAAAAGACAAGCAATTAAGGATTGGCTCCAAATCCGAGACCATCCAATATCATAAACGCGTAAGCGTTAACCTCACGACAGCAGCAGATATAGATGCCCCGTCTTGCGTCAAAGCTAAATTCGCACAAATGCTAAAATTCAGGGTCAATGCCTTTGCTGACCCAGACGAAGCATTACCGTTCAACACTTCGGTTGTAGCAACCATACGAACGGAGGACGAGGAACCTATACATTCTAAGCTATACCCTTACCCTATGGGTGTGGCCGATTTCGTCGATTCAGAGGTAAAAAACCTCCTTAAAGACAAAATCATACAAAAATCCAAATCACCGTATAATAACCCAATTTGGGTCGTTGACAAAAAAGGTGTAGACGAAAAAGGGTAACAAGAAAAAACGCATGGTAATAGATTTCAGAAAATTGAACTCAAAAAACCATTGCAGATAAATACCCAATGCCAAACATATCAATGATATTGGCGAACCTCGGACAAGCGAAATATTTCACGACACTAGACCTGAAGTCAGGCTACCACCAGATAACTCTGGCGGAACGTGATCGCGAGAAGACCTCGTTTTCTGTAAATGGAGGCAAGTACGAGTTTTGTTGGCTCCCGTTCGGTCTAAAGAACGCGGGGAGCATCTTCCAAAGAGCCATCGACGATGTGCTCCGTGAAGAGATTGGCAAGACATGCTACGTCTACGTAGATGACGTCATAATCTTCTCAAAAAACTAAAGCGATCATGTCAAACACGTTGACGTGATTTTGAAAAGGTTAAGTGAAGCAAACATGAGGGTTGCTAAAGAGAAATCTAAGTTTTTCAAAACAAGCGTAGAATACCTTGGTTTTATAGTCACCGATCAGGGAGCTAGGACTGACCCCGAGAAAGTAAGGGCCATCCAGCATTACCCTGAGCCAAAAAACCTGTACGAGGTTAGATCCTTCTTAGGTTTGGCCAGCTACTATAGGTGCTTCGTAAAAGACTTTGCTGCCATCGCAAAGCCGGTGTCCGACATCTTAAAAGGTGAAAACGGCACAGTCAGCAAGTACAAATCAAAGAATATTCCTGTGTTCTTCAATGAAAAACAGCGCAACGCTTTTGAAAAACTGAGAAATATTCTGGCGTCGGAAGAGGTCATGCTAATGTACCCCGATTACAAACAGCCATTCGATCTGACCACCGACGCCTCGGCATACGGTATTGGGGCAGTCCTATCACAGAAGGGCCGTCCAATCACAATGATTTCTAGAACTCTCAAAGACAGAGAGGCGAACTACGCTACTAACGAGCGTGAACTCCTAGCAATTGTATGGGCGTTAGCAAAGCTTCGTCAATACATTTACGGAGCAAGAGAAATCAATATCTTCACAGACCACCAACCTCTGACCTTTGCAGTTTCCGAGGGTAACCCCAATGCAAAGATAAAGCGTTGGAAAGCCCGGATCGACGAGACCGGCGCCCGATTATTCTACAAACCGGGAAAGAAAACCACGTAGCTGATGCATTGTCACGGCAAAACGTGAATTCCCTTGTAGACAACACTCCAAGCTCTGATGTCGCTACGATACATAGCGAAGCTTCCGCCACTTACACCATCGAGACCACCGATAAGCCAATAAATTGCTTTAGGAATCAGATCGTGATTGAGGAGGCAAGGTACCCTTTAACTAGGAGAGTCATATTGTTCCGAGAAAAAACTCGGCATACTCTTCATTTCGTTGACAGGGAATCTTTATTTAGGGAAATTAAGGTTGCAGTTAACCCCAAAGTGGTCAACGCGATCCATTGCGACCTCCACACACCCTCGCCCAGATTCAAGATGAACTGGTTCGAACGTTCCCAGCAACTAAATTCCAACATTGTAAGAAGATAGTCGCCGACATCTTCGACATCAATGAGAGAAGGGAAATCTTGACGGACGAACATAATCGCGCCCACAGGGCTGCACAAGAGAACGTCAAGCAGGTCTTAACAGACTATTATTTCCCCAAAATGACAAAGCTCGCGAACGAGATAACATTGAATTGTAAGGTGTGTCGCAGAGCCAAGTACGACAGACACCCAAAGAAACAGGAATTAGGCGAAACACCAATCCCTTCACATACGGGGGAGATGTTACACATAGACATCTTTTCCACTGATAAGAAATTCTTCCTCACTTGCGTCGACAAGTTCTCCAAGTTCGCTGTAGTTCAGCCCATCCCGTCGAGAACCATAGAAGATCTGAAGCCAGCAATTCTTCAATTGATGAATTTCTTCCCAAAGGCTAAGACAATCTACTGTGACAATGAACCCTCATTGAACTCACAGACAATCTCAACAATGCTGACCAACAGTTTTGGAGTCAACATTGCGAATGCTCCACCGTTGCACAGTGTTTCGAATGGGCAGGTAGAGCGATTTCATAGTACCTTGCTAGAGCTTGCTAGGTGTCTAAAAATCGACAGGAAAATAAGTGACGCAGTAGAAGTCATTTTGTTGGCGGCAACGGAGTACAATAAGTCAATACACTCTGTTACCAACAGAAGGCCGGTCGATGTCGTTCAGGCACGTTCAGACGAACCGCAAGATCAGATCCAAAGCAAAATAAGAAACGCTCAAAACGCGCTAAGAAGCAGAGAGAATGCGTCGCGGCAGAATAGAGTCTTTGAAGTTGGCGAGAAAGTATTAGTTAAGTCCAACAGAAGGCTGGGAAACAAGCTGACGCCTTTGTGCGAAGAAAGAGCGGTAGAAGCGGACCTGGGGACCACGGTCCTAATTAAGGGGAGGGTGGTCCATAAAGACAACATATAATGACCCCCTTTCTTCTCCTTTTTTTAGCCACTAGGCATTTATATTTTTTAAGCCACTAGGCACCTACTTTTTTGGCCACTAGGCACGCTAGTATTAGTTAGTAATAGTTTCGTCAGCCACTAGGCGCATTTATGTTTAGCCACCTTGGCATAAGTTTCTATCAATCTTCCATTTGGTGCTGGGTAACCTCTCTAATAAAAAAAACTAAAGTAAAAATAAAACACACATTTCACCCTACAGGTTTGAAATCATACTTGTCTTTTCTTTGTCGCTGGCTTCGGCGCACATCACCGACTACTCGCACGCCAAGTACATCCCCATCATAGATGGGCAAGTCCTGGTTTGGGAAGAGTATGCTTATGTAAAACATTCCGCGAACCTGTCGGAGTACGAACGAGTTGTAGAAGAGACAGTCAAGCTCATTGACGTTTTTTCCACAGTCTCACATGAAGAAGCTCCTGGTCGTAGATACAGTGCATCTGCAGGACTTGCTAGAGGCCTTGGGTACGCACCACAGGGTCGCGAGAAGCATAGACTTCCTAGGGTCCATACTAAAGGTTGTGGCAGGTACACCTGATGCAGGTGATTTAGAAAGGACTAGGTTCACGGAGATGCAACTGATAAATTCCAACAATAGACAAATAGAAATAAACACTAGAGTTCAAGACCAAAATTAATAAACTAACCTCCACGGTCAACAAATTTTAAAAGTAACTCAAAATTCACAAATCGATACAAGTCACCTGTATGAAACTTTGTTGGCTAGAAATAGAATGTTGTCGATGGAGTTGCAGAATTTAATGTTGGCTATTTCACTTGCTAAAGCTAACATAGTTAGCCCTAACATTTTGGATCACGCAGACTTGAAATCAATTTGGTTAGAGGAACCCACCAACACCCCGATAGGTGACCTTATGTCTGTCTCGTCCGTAAAAGTTCTTCAGTCCCCTAACTCATTGCACTTTATTATTAAATTCCCCAAAGTCAAATTTTCCTGTAGAAAAATAACTATTTACCCTGTCGCCCATAAAAACTTCATTCTGAGAATGCCGGACAACGTCATAGCCGATTGTGATGGAGAAACTCATAATCTTCAGAGCTGCACCGTCTCGCCGGGGGCCACATTTTGTCGCTTGGCGACAGAGACCTCATGCGCAAGGGAAATACACGCAGGGGGCACGGCACATTGCGAGATCCAGCCTAGCGACCTGGAGGCGATCACCGAGGTAGACGAGGGATTATCATAGTCAACGATAATCCAGCAATGATTCAAGTCGACAACGGTACCGAGATCAGAGTGCTAGGCACGCACCTCATCACCTTCAACGACAGAGCCAGAATCAACGGGACTCTATTCATCAACCACAACAACGCCCAGAGTAGAGTCCCTGGGATCGCCAACTTCCCTATCTTGAATATCACCGCCAGCCAAGACATTCTGAGCCTCCCGTTCCTTCACCGATTAAATGAACGAAACCTGGAGGAAATCGAGAAATTCAAGGAAGAAGCAGGAACGCATCGCACCTACAACGTGGCGTTCTCCGTGGCGGCTGTATGTTGCGCGCTCATCTGTGTCGGCCTCACCTGTCGGCACATCATCACCGCGAGAAGGTCTGCAAAGCTGCTGAGGGACGTCGTTGCGGAGATAGGGTCGGCCGAGGGCGGCCTTAACCTCGAGGGGGGGAGTAGTTAAGACAAACAAACGGTCTGAGTTCGCTGACCGAATACGACACTGGCCAAATAGCTGAATAAGCATTTGACCGGATGTCGTTGCATAGCCGGCAACCACGACATATTTGCGTGGCCGCTATGAAACGATCTCGTAATCATAAGTTGCGGGATTGTCTTGTTTGAATTTATGTTTTAGTTCATTTCTTTATTCGAACAGAGGCACATCGGCCCTGTAATAAACAGTAATAAGAAATACTCCGCCTTTCATTTCAAGTTATTGGATTTCAGGTGTTATTAAATTTAATCAAACTCTTGGTTAAAGTAAAATCATTTTATTGATTCAAATAATTTGTACATACACATGTACATACGAATATATGCAACGAAGACACTCAATAGAGACACATACATACACATATACATGTGTATATATGGGAGAGAGGGGGCAGCAGCGGTAGTAGGAATGAGGTGGCAAACGTATGATCGACGCGCGACCGTTAAGAGAAGGATAGCAGTAGTAGCAAGCAGCAATGTATGTATTGTAGTAGGACGTGTGCCTACATATACATACACACATACATATTTACTCAACGCTCTCTCAGCTATCCGAACTCTCTCTCTCGATATTGGCTCTCTGCATCGATTCTCTCAATATGTCACATTCTATGTTATACAGAATTGAGTTACGCTGTTCAGTCTTGATGAAGCAGTGAAATAAATCGGACGTTTGAACTGCATCGAGATTGTTTTATTGTGTGCGCGGGACTACCACAATTTTCAGAAGTGGGATCGACAAATCAAAAAAAAAAAAAAAAAAAATGAACACGCCTACATTCGAGAAGTACACCACGGCACAACTGAAGAAGTGGCTGACGGCGCTGGGTTTGCCCACGACAGGCAGTAAGGCAGAGTTGATATCGCGATTGCTCGATGCCTCGCCGGAGATGTTTGAGGAGATGCAATCGGGAAGCGACGATTTTTAAGCGTTGCAAGTGTTCTGCCTGGCCAGGAAAGTAGATCGTCCAACAACAATGAGCGCTATGAGCAGAATCAAAATGATCGCGAAGGTTCTAGCCCAGGAGAGAGTGTCCACCAGGAATTGCTAGACACGATTCAGAAGCTACAGGAAGAATTACGATTGAGCAAAGAGGAATTGCAAAATGCTCAGAATAACACAGTTGCGCATCAATTGTCTATAAGTACAACAGAAATAGACAACAACAACGGCGCCACACAGTTTGTGCGCACAGCTGCACAGCAGTCGGCGCCAGTAGTCGCGAATCTCAGCGACGGCAACAACAAGAACAACGGTAACGGGATCGACACACACATACAACAACGGCGCCACACAGTTTGTGCGCGCAGCTGCACAGCAGTCGGCGCCAGTAGTCGCGAATTTCGGCGACGGCAACAACAAGAACAACGGTAACGGGATCGAAACATACAACAACGACGCCACACACGTGCTCGATTTGTGCACAGCTGCGCAACGGTCGGCGTCAGAAATCGCAAAGTTAGGCGACAACAACGACAACAAACAAAAACAGCGATTCTGTATATCAAGCTATGGGCAACACTAAAAACGTAACGGGCAGTGCTAGAGAAGAAAAAAATGAGCTAAACGAAATAAGAAGTGGATCAGCTGTCTCGCTCGCACTCGCAAAGGAGGTTACGCTGGAGTTCGAAGGGAAGTCATGTGCGCGCATTTGGGTAAGCCAACTCAAAAGCGTTGCAGCCATGTGCAAGCTTGATGAGGAGTCGCTTCGTATGCTATTAGCCATAAAATTAAAAGGAAATGCTCAGCACTGGCTCCATGCAAACCCGACTCGCTTGCGTGAGCCTTTCCAAACACTGTGCGACCAATTGATATTAGCATTCGGCACTGGAGCTTCGAAGGCGGAGCTACGACGAAAGTTTGAGCAGCGTAAATGGCAACAAAATGAGCGTTTTACAGTGTATTTCGAGGAAAAGATCGTTTTAGCGCAATCGATCAAATTGGACAACGATGAGCTCTTGGAACAGATCATCGAAGGAATACCGTCGCTGAACTTACGTAACCAAGCGCGTATTCAGAGATTCGGAGATCCAGAACAAATGTTACAAGCCTTTGCGCACATATGTCTTCCGAAGTACGATGGAATGGGAGGCACCAAGACGACGGAGGAGGATAACAACAGGCGATGCCACAACTGTAATTCCAGAGGTCATCTTGCCAAGGAGTGCCGCAAGCCGAAGAGGGAGCCGGGATCATGCTATGCGTGCGGAGAGATGGGTCATTTCATAGCGGAATGCAAGAAGAAGAAGAAGGGTGTTGGTGTACTCAACGTAAACACCGGGCTCAACAACAATTATGTAAGACATTTTAATATTTATTTTTCAAGCCAACCTAATTTGTTTATTACTGCAGAATGCCTCATAGACTCAGGAAGCCCTATTTCATTTCTGAAGAAATCATCATTTCCATTGAATATACCACTGGATAAACCGGTCAATAATCTCTATGTTGGAATCAATAAAAGCAAATTAAATACATTTGGAATAGTATCTTGTTTTGTAACGAAAAGAAAAATAAAATTTAATTTTGATTTACTAATAGTCGACGATGAGTCTATGAGTTATGAAGCAGTGTTAGGTAGGGACTTCATGCATACATGCGGCATAAATTTCAATTTAGAGGCCCTAAAAGATTTCGATGCCATAAAAAAGAAAGATAACGCAAAGTTTTCCGAACAATCACATATGGTTAGTCAACGGAAAACAGAAACCTCTACCCACACTGTAAGATATGAGTCTAGTCTACAGCCACTGTTAAAAGCAGAAACTGTTAACTGTCCGGTGTTAAGCAGCGAAACTTTTAGGGGACAGACTGCGACTGTTAAGCAACAACTGTTAGAGACACACCCTGTTAACGATAACAGATTGTACGATGAATCACAGCTGTTAGGAAATGTTTATGATAAATCACAACTGTTAGGAGATAATTATGCCAAATCACAACTGTTAAGAGACAATGATAGTGAATCACAACTGTTAAATGATATTGACGCCAAATCACAGCAGTTAGACGATCAATTTATTGAGGACGATAATTCAAATGAAAAAGCTGTTATGAAATTATTAGCTGAAGCAGAAATCGTAAAAAGGCATCCAGGAGTCTCTACGGATAAGAAAATAGTTAAGAGCGAAAAAGACTTTTCAACAGAAAACAGGCAAAATATAATTAGACAACAAGATTGCGATAAACTGCACATAAAACAATGTGATGGGCCGGAATTGGTAGATAGTTTTGACAAAGACATGTTCAATATTCAGATTGTAGAAGATCAAGAACAAGTTTATAATTATGGAGAAGATATAGATTTTAAGACACGTTGTCAATTTGTAAAGATGTTCGAGGACACATATGTAAAAACTAAAAGGCCAGATGTTCCAATAATTAGGTGCGAAATGAAAATATTGTTAAGCGATGATAAGCCTTTCAGTTGTTCGCCCAGACGATTGTCATACACTGAAAAAGAAAAACTTCTCAAGATGTTAGATGAGTATATAGAAAATGATATAATAAGACCGAGTGACTCACAGTTTGCCTCGCCAATTGTATTAGTTAAAAAGAAGACAGGAGATTTACGTTTATGTATAGATTTTCGGAAACTAAACAAAGTACTAATAAAGGACAACTATCCACTACCTTTAATTGATGACTTGCTAGACAAATTAGTAAACAAAGCAATCTTCACAAAGTTAGATTTAAAAAATGGTTACTTCCATGTTTACGTGGAAGAAACGTCAATCAAATACACATCATTTGTCACTCCGTTAGGACAATTTGTGAATATAAAAGGATGCCCATGGGGATTAAAAACGCTTCAGCAGTGTTTCAACGTTTTATGAATAAAATTTTCGATGACCTAATCAGGCAAGATAAAGTAATAATATATATGGATGACATCATGATTGCGAGCAAAAATATGGAAGAGCATTTAGATACGTTGCAAGAAGTGGTACATAGGCTGGTTCAAAATAGGTTAGAATTAAGGATAGATAAATGCGAATTTTTAAGATCAAGCATAAAATATCTAGTATTTTTGATAACAAAGGAAGGTATTCAGGCGGATGAGAAAGGTATTGAAGCAGTAAAAAATTTCCCGATTCCAGACAAAGTTCATGTAAGTAATGTTGGTATGTAAATCTGCTCACGCAGATACTTTTACGTCGACCAATCGATATCTGCTCACACCGATATATCGATGTCCGTTCACACCGACTCATCGTCCTTTCCATCTTACATTCGGCCACCCTGATTCAGTCATCAGCCTCTGATGACCAGGCTTCTTCGTTGACCTCAGCATAACGCCATAGCTTCATGTTGTCGACGCTTGTAGCGGTATTAATAGGCCCTTCTGTGTTACCAACTTTACGCACCTCATATCGCCCGCTACGCTTTATTTTCGTGACCTCATATGGTCCCAGATATTCGCTAGCTAGCTTCCTACCAGCCACGAACTGCGTACGGCGAATGGCAACGAGATCTCCAAGCTTATAGCCATGTTCGTTCTTCCTGTTTTTATCGAACGCTTTTTTGTAGTTATCCTGTGCATGCTGTATTTCATCTTTCGCTTCTTGCCGAGTCTTCCGTCGCTCCTCGTCGAAACTGTTGTACATTTCGTCATCTAGCATCTGTAGAATTCTGCAATCGGCATCATTTCTCATCTTAACGCCAAACATAAGCTCGAATGGTGAGCGCTTCGTCGACTTGTGTGTGGTACCATTGATGACTCGCTGCACCTTTGGTACAAACTTAAACCATTTGTCGGGCTTATCTGCAGACAGCTTTGAGATTATGGCCAAAATTGAGCGATTAACGCGTTCGACTTGGCCGTTTCCTCTTGGGACTCCGGTGGTGCTCCAAATGTGTTCGATTCCATTCTCCTTTACATACGACTCAAATGCAGCTGAAGTAAATGCCGATCCACGATCGCTAATGATTCGGCAAGGATCTCCGAAAACGTCGGACCAATTCCTCAGCTTCTGCAGAGCTTCCTCACTGCTCGTGGTTTTAGTTGGATACTACCAGACAAATTTTGTGAAGCCATCCACAATTGCAAAAATGTGTTTATACTGCTTGGTCGTTGCATCCATTACTCCCAGATGGTCAACATGTACGGTATACAACGGTTCCGCTCCTTTGTCGATCTTATAAAGAAATCCCTCCTTCTTGCCTAATTTTTTGTTGTATATGATGCATTTGACGCAGTTACTGATGACCTTGGATACCTTTCCCTCAAATGTGGAATCCAATAGTTTTGTTGTATGGAATGCATAGTCTTCTGGGTACCGAAATGGCCAGCTTTGTGTGCTTCTGTTATGATCTCCTTTTCCATAACTTTTGGGACCACCAGCACATCCGTTCCTTCGACAGCTTTGTACAATAGGCATCCCTTAATTTTGAAGTCTTCATATGGGCGGCTGGACAAGATCTCCAAAATCGCTTTTACCATGGCATCACCTTCCTGTGCTTTCTTCAGTCTGGCAGAAATTTCAGTCGAAATAACCATTATTTGGGGTGGGTAGCGACTTAAACAATCGACGTGTTTCAATCGATTTCCAGGCCAATGTTCTACTTCGAAATCGAACTGCTCCATGTACACCACCCATTCTGCCACGTCGCGAGGCACATCCTGCTTCTTGCTTGAAGGCGGCGCAGTCGATAATCAACTTGAATGAAATACCCAACAGGTACTGGCGAAAACTTTTAAAGCGCCAAATAAACGGCCTTTGCCTCCAATATATAACTGTGCTTTCTCGACTCGGCTTCTGTAGTCTTCTTACTCCAGTAGCAGACATGATACAGTTGATCATCGTACCACTGCAGCAATGTGGCACCAAACCCATCTTTCGAGGCATCTGTGTGGAGCTCTGTGCTGGCATCTCTATCATAGATTCTTAATACTGGCTCCGAGGTTAGTGCGTCTTTCAACCTTTCCAGCGACTGTAACTCAGCAGATCCCATTCGGAAACTCTCATCCTTCCGTAAAAGATCTGTTAACGGCTTTGCTATCTACGAATATCCTCGTATGAACTTCCGAAAAAATCCAGTGAGACCCAAGAAAAACTGCAGGACTTTAATATTCTGTGGTGCTGGAAATTTTCCGATAGCTTTCGTCTTCTCTATTCCTGGCTTGATTTTCCCGTCTTCAATTATATGGCCGAGAAAATGGATTTTCGTCTGGAGAAAATGACACTTTTTCCATTTAATTTTCAGCCCAAACTCTGCTGACTTGCTTAACACGCGCTCCATTTTCCTCAGGCATTCGTCTGCTGTGACTGCATGTATGATTATGACATCCATATAAATTTCTAAAACATCTTCGTTTATCAGCTTTTGGAAAACGTGGTTGACAAATCGAATAAAAATCGCTGGCGAATTACGAAATCCAAATGGTGCTTGGTTGAACTCGAAAAGGCCTTCCTTCGTAATAAAAGCTGTGAACCTCTTGCTGTTTTCTTTCCACCGACACGTGGAAAAACCCATTTTCCAAATCCATAACGGTGAAAAACTTGGCCTTCTGCAGTTTCTCCAACACGTCGTCAATCACCGGTACTGGGAAGCAGTCTTTGAGAACCATTTTGTTTAACTGGCGATAGTCGACACAAATGCGGTTGCTTCCATCCTTCTTTTTGACAACAACTAGGCGGCTAGCAAAATTAGATGTGGACTGTCGAATTACGCCTGTATCCAGCCACTCGTTGATTTGATGTTTTACCGCTTCAGCTTCGCTAACAGCAATTCGACTGGGTGCCTGCCGAAAGGGCACAATGTTGGCATCCGGCACGATCTTAGTTGAATTGGTCACTCAGCTGTTTTCTTCATCGCATTGAAATTGCCAATCATTGTTTCCACTGCTCTTTTATATTGCGGAGAGGTCTCAATATCATTGTTGGTTTCTAAAATATTGAGAATACTTAACTGATTTGATTCTACAGTTTCCTCCCCAGCAGGGGAGAAAACTCGTAGCCGGCTGCTGTCATCTGCACTCGAAACTTTGCCACGAAGTCGTATCCCAGTAAAGCATCACAGGCGATGGCATCTTGCGGAACAACTAGGAACCTGTGTGTCAGCTGCATTTCGTCGATCTTCACCTCTGCATTGAATTGACCCAGAGGGCGAGTCATACCTCTTCCAAGACCTCGTAGTGTTGAAACGCTCTGCTGTAATTTGACGCCACTAATTTTATTGACCATTGCCTCTTTAATTATTGAGACGTCAGCTCCAGTATCCACTAGCGCCTCTACCACAACAACGTCAGCGATTCGCAGCTTTTTTAGTCGACGATCCTCGTAGACAACTTTCATGTTAGGTGCAGCTTGCAGTTTCTTGACATGTGCCCGTTTTCGTTGCACCGAAAACACTTAACCTCACTCTGACAATCTTTTCGAAGGTGGTCGATTGCGCCACAGTTAAAACAATGCTGCTTCTTCTCAGTTTTAGGCTGTGCGCTGTATTTCTTTTTGCTTGGCTAATTTTGTCGTTTCTCTTCTTTCTCATTCGTTTGGTTACTCTCATAGACTTCATACTTTTCTCTCAATTCTTTAAATGATGAACATCCGTACAAAGTGAATTTAAAGTCGCTTTTGAGATTCAAACCATCCACAACGTATTTTATCACTGATTGTATGTCTATAACTCCACGCGCAGCAATACATTTCATTTGCAGCAGGTAATCGTGAAAACTTTCGTCTTTGTGTTTCACACGCTCAGCTAATTTCTTATTAATTTCGGCGCTTGACACATTTCCCTTAGCAAATTCTTCAATCAACTTTGTTCGCAATGTTATTATATTCGAACACTGCAGTTGACTCCAGAAATAGTGCCGCTGTACGAGTCATCTTGGCGCGCGCTTCGACATATTTCTGCTTATCACTGAGTCCGTATGCGTCTGCGTTCAAGTCAAAGTTTTGAAACCATGCCACCACTTGCATACTATTTCCATCAAACTCGGGTATAATTTTTGCAAAATTTTCCACTACCAGCTTTCTTTTTGTATTTCGTCAGCTCGGATTTTCAGCGTTAACAACTGTACTAGCTGCTGCAGCATTTCATTATTTTCGGTCATTATACTCATTTCTGCATGTGTGGTTTTGCTCTCTTTCTTCTCAGCTTTATTCTCCATCATCTTTACGCTTTTTCCAGCTTCTTTTGCTTCAGCTATCCTCTGGCGCGATCGCAGCGAGTATTGTTGTCTCGCTTGCACTACTTGGTTTGCTTTTGCTCTGTTTTTTTCGAATTTGTTCCACTCATATACACACAACAGCTCTAACGGTGCTTTTTCCAAGAATTTCACAACCGCTTGCAATTCACTTTTAGGCTTTTTAATTATGTTGTATTTTTGGACGAGCCTTTTAATACTGTTGTATTTTTGGACGAGCCTTTTTAATTCTGTTGTATTTTTTGGACGAGCCCCCAAATATAAGGCTAGTTGCCTTAGTTTTATTGTTATATAGTAAGTTTTAATATAAGTTTAAGTATAATATAAGTTTAAGCTAATTGATTATTGATAATTTTAACACTGCTGAGCACTACAACACGCACGGCTGTTCTGCTTTTCTGCTGATCACGGTTCTGCTCGTACTACTGCTGTTCTCGTACTGCTTGTTCCTTCTGTCGACTCCGATTTCTGCTCACGTCGGCTACTCGATAATTTTACGTCGACCAATCGATATCTGCTCACACCGATATATCGATGTCCGATCACACCGACTCATCGCCCTTTCCATCTTACATACATGTGAAGTATGGCACTACTGGTTGCTGGCAACGAGTGGCAACGCGAGCTTAGTGAAAGGATACGGCAGCACTGATCATGAAAGCGAGATCGACGAGAAGTTAGTTGGTGTGTCTGCGTTGATAGGAACAGTTGTCCTCAAATCGTGTTGAACATTATTCTGTTTAATTTATCATTACTTCATTACTTTTATATTTTCTATCAATAAATTACTCTACTTTGTTACATTTGGGGGCTCAACCGTCTGAAGTTCGGTATTGTAAAACAGAATTAATTGTGTTGAAACGGCGTTGAAAACCAAATCGAGTGTACATAACATATTGTCGAGTCGCGATGAATGTGTGTGTGCATGTGTGTGCATGTGAACAATGAAAAAAACAGCTGCAATAGAAAAAGCTAAAGTTGAAAGAGGACAGAAATATACGCTGCGAAGCAGAGAGACAGTGAAGACAGAAGAAGTGAAAATCAAATCGGTGGAACTTGCGAGAAATAGCGCAACAAACAGAGTGAAGAAAGAAGAAGAAAAAAAAAGAATTATTGGAAGTTGCAAGCAATAGCACAAAGGAACAAAGTGAAATTGAACTGGCGAAAATGGAGCAGATGATTGAGCAAAATCAAGTGAATTTGCAACAAATAATTCAATTATTAAACTTAAAAATTCAAGCCGATGAAATAGACCGGCAAGAGCCAAAAGTGTCGGTAGAAGGGTTTTCTAAAGTTGTGCCAGATTTTGATGGAGAGTCAGTGCCAGTGGAATATTGGTTTAATAATTTCGAGCTAAACGCAGACGCATACGGGTTAAACGAAAAGCAAAAATACGTAAATGCGCGATCGAAAATGACAAAAACGGCTCAGTTGTTCCTTGAATCTGTATTTGTATGTAGTTACGGAGAACTAAAAAGCAAGCTGTTAAATGAGTTCAAAAGAGAATATGAAAGTGCAGAGATACATACAAAACTCAACGAAAGAAAGAAACAAGATGTTGAAAGTTTCCAAGAATATGTGCTGCAGATGAGAAAAATTGCTGCCTTGGGTAACGTCGAAACAAAGTCAATTATTCGCTACATAGTAAATGGCTTAAATATTGCAAAAGAGTTTAAATATAACATGTACGGCTGCAAGACTTTTGAGGAACTAAAAGAAAAATACTGTGACTATGAGTGTGTAAAAGATGTTGAAAACCAAAAAGACGATAATAAAGAAAGAAAGCGTAACCAGAACAGCGACAACTCTAAAAACCAATCTCGTTGCTTTAATTGTGGTTCAGTCGATCATATGCGTAAAGACTGCGTAGCTAAAACGAAGTGCTTCAAGTGTCAAGAAGATGGACACATTTCGTTAAATTGTCCTAACACTGTAAAAGCCGTTCAAGTTGTTAAAGCAGATAAGCGACTAAAAATTATAAAACTAAACAACGTTGAGGTATCATGCCTGGTTGATACAGGAGCCGATGTGTCTATAGTGAAGTTCTCAGTTTATAAACGATTGCCTGCAGTGGAGCTCAATAAATGTACATCTGTTCTGCGTGGTATGGGAAAAGTCAGTACAATTCCGTTGGGCGAATTCGAAGGAGTCGTAACAGTGGACGATGTTCAGTCGCTTCAAAAGTTCATTGTGGTACCAGACAACAAGATTGAATTTGATGCACTGGTTGGATATGATTTTGTGTCAAAGTTTCATTTTGCCCTGAATGAAAATGGATTCAACTTTTCGTCGTCGTCAGCTCAGGAGGATCACGCTGACCTTAATCAGATGAGTATTTATAATATCGTTGAAACAAAAGTTGATAAAAATGCTCCCCCCGCAGTACAAACCGAGCATTGAGTCGCTGAAGCAGCGGAGCAGCGTACGTGGCGATGCGAGCAGCAAGGAACGCTTGCAGCTGGAGCGTGAGCTGCAGGAGGCGCGTCAACAGCTTCAAACGAGTATTGCGACCATGAGCGAAGCACAAAGGCGTGAGCAAAAGTTGCAGAAAGACCTAGCCAAGTTGCAACTGGAACAGCAGCAACAGAGCAGCGACAACAAGGTGGCCATGAAGGAGCTGCAAGAGCGACTAGAGATCACAAACACCGAGCTGCAGCACAAGGAGCAGTTGGCACGAGAAGATGAACAAAAGATCGCCGACTTGAAGACGCTAGTCGAGACCATTCGGGTGGCCAATGCCAATTTATCGGCCAAAAATGCGGAGCTTTCGACAGTGCTGGAAGTGTTGCAGGCAGAGAAGAACGAAATGATGCAAAGCTTTGAGTTGTTCGAGATGGAGGCGGACATGAATGCCGGAAGACTTGTTGAGAAGCTGCACGGCATGAAGCAGGAGCTGGAGCAATCGCACAGCGCACTTAAGTTGCAGAAGAGCAGCAACAAGCAGTTGCAGGAGCAACTGCAGGAGGTGCAACAAACCGATCAGAATTTGCAAGGCACCGCTGTCGAGGTAGCTGAGCAACTGCGTCAGCTGAATCAGTCGATTGGTGAATTGCAGAAAACTGTGCATCAAATGCAGTACGACGAAAAGCGAAAACAGGTGTATGACTATAAAGAAGGTGACTTAGTTGCTGTGAAGCGAACACAATTCCTTGCTGGGAGGAAATTGCACAATAATTACCTTGGTCCATATGAGGTAATAGAAGTGAAACGCAATGGGTGTTTTGAAGTCAGAAAAGCTGCACAGATCGAGGGGCCCAATATTACTATCACAAGTTCTGACAATATGAAGCTGTGGCAGTACGTCGGGTACAACGATGATTGTTTGTCGTCTGGGACAGACGATGCTTATCAGGATGGCCGAATGTGAAGTATGGCACTACTGGTTGCTGGCAACGAGTGGCAACGCGAGCTTAGTGAAAGGATACGGCAGCACTGATCATGAAAGCGAGATCGACGAGAAGTTAGTTGGTGTGTCTGCGTTGATAGGAACAGTTGTCCTCAAATCGTGTTGAACATTATTCTGTTTAATTTATCATTACTTCATTACTTTTATATTTTCTATCAATAAATTTCTCTACTTTGTTACATACATACACATATACATGTGTATATATATGGGAGAGAGGGGGCAGCAGCGGTAGTAGGAATGAGGTGGCAAACGTATGATCGGCGCGCGACCGTTAAGAGAAGGATAGCAGTAGTAGCAAGCAGCAATGTATGTGTGTGTATGTATGTATACTAGAATGTATGTATATGTAAGCAAGCAAGCAACGGCGCCAACAATATTTTACTATTGGTGACAATTAACAAATTAACAAACAGCGATAGCGAAAATATATTTGTAACATATAATATAATATGATTTGGCCGGAATTGCGGCAGTAGAAAATTTTTTGGCCGACAATTGCGGCAGTTAATATTATTTAATTTTGATTTCTAGGTGAAGAGTTTTTATTTTGTTAGTCGACGGCACGACTTTCGTTGTCGATAGTAATATCGCCAACTCGCTATTTTGCTGTTTTTGTTGTTGTTGTGTTGTTGTTGTTGTTGCTGCTGCTGCTGCTGCTGCACATATATAAAGCGCGAGGAAAACTTTTTTCCCGCTCAAATATTTAACAATTTTAATAAAAAATATGTATAATTCAAAGAAAACAAATATACTAATTGGGTATGTATATATGAGTAAGTAAGTAATGTTGGTATGTAAATACCAGAGAACGGAACGGGTATACAAGTTAACAGACAAAACATTTCGAAACCCAAACAACAAATCCCACAAGTCCAAAATGCAGACTCAGCGTCTGACCAACTTCCTGCACGAGTGCACCTGCAAACATTCCAAGAAGACCCAAGCCAAGTTGCCCAATACATCCGCCACATGCCGGTGCAAGCAATTCCAAGAATAAGAAGCATTGCACCCAATTCACCAACCAAAGCAGCGCTGTCAACGCCGCTGCTGAAACTCGCAGCTTTATATAGGGCTAGCTTTAGAATTAGTCTTTAGTCTTTAATTCAATTTCAATAAAGAACGGTTCCATCGGAATCGTAATGAAATATATTTTTGTTATTATTTTTAAATAAATAATTAACTGGCGCCCGAGCAGGGACCGGAAAGTTCGCGTATCGATAGTGCAAAACCGTATCTAAGTGCGCCAAAGAACATTTTCGGTCAAATCGCGTTACGATAGAGCAAAACAGTTTCTAAGTGCGTGAAAGCGAATAGTGCATCGACAGAGCAAAACAGTTTCTAAGTGCGCGATTCAAACCAAGTTATTATCCCAATAAAGGCTCGTGATAATCAATCACTGGGAAATAACAATAAGCCAAAAGGACGTTAATTCGACCAAGTGCGACCAAAGCAATTAAATTTGCAAAACCTTCGCGACTATTAAATTAGTCAGTTGAAGGAACAGTTCAAACAATCTCGGCAATTAAGTTAGCCAACATAAACCTGTACCAAGCCATTAAGTTAGCTAGTGTAACAGGTGAGGTTGTGAGAACTGCATCGGTGGACCACATATTCTGCAAGATACGTTCTCAGAATACTCTCCAGGAGGTATGGATCACGGAGCCCCAGTAGCAGCTGCAAAAAGGAACAACCCCGTCCCATCAGGAAAGGTGGCCACATCATTGCTAATGTAAGCTAGATATAAGAAATTTTACAAAGAAAAGAAAACAAAAACGGAAATTAAAAACATAAAGCAAAGTGTAAAAATACAAGACTCCAAGGAGTCCATATAGAATATAGCAAATCGCAAGCAAATGAATAAAACTAAAGCGAAAAGCAAATTAAAAAAAAAATATATAAGAAAAGAAACAAATCATTGCAAGGTAAACAAGACTCAAAAGAGTCCATAGTAAAAGAGTAAATAACATAAATAAGTGTAAAGCGATAAATCAAACAAAAAGATCACAACGGTGATATAACTTATTCCAACTTTGCGATTCCCAAGGGACCCTCCAATGTAGAAGGAAAAAACCATCCACTGGTTATAAACTTATAATATAAAACAAAAAAAAAAAAAACCAAAAAAAAAAAAAAGGAAAAATATAGCGTTTAAATTTCATCTTATCGCTTATGGCCAATCGTCATAACTTAATTCGACCCCCCATATTAGATCCTGAAGAAATAGAAGAACAAGTGAACGAAGCACAAAGACAACGTTCAATTGAGAGACAAAACAATAGGCATTTAGAACATCAACAAAACAGACCCACCATGAACGAAGATAACAGAGCCGCTCTAACAGCCGCTATAAGCGAAATATTAGCCGAACAATTGCCAATATTATTAAGACAACATACCAATCCTGTAGAAGATTTTCTAAGTCTCCCAGATCATGTTATTGCGCCAGAACATCAAAGAAATTTGACAGATCTTGACAGAGTACCCGACATAGCAAAAGGTTTGCGTGAGTTTAGTGGAAACCCCGAAGAATTTAGCTCATGGAAAAAAAGTGTAGAGCGTGTTTTACAAGCATATAACTCATACCAAGGTACGCCCAAATATCATAATATCTTGCACACCATCCGAGACAAGATAACGAAAAGTGCAGACCAAGCTTTAGAAGCATATAAGGTACCGCTTAACTGGGATGCCATGTGTAGATGTCTTTCGCTGCATTATGCAGATAAACGAGACATAGCAACCCTAGAATATGAAATGACTACATTAGTACAAGGTACGAATCAATCAGTGGAAGATTTCCATAAAGACGTATACAGACACTTGTCCCTAATTTTAAATAAAACGAGTAGCATGGATATTGACAGAAACGGGGAAGCAATGTTGACAAAAATTATACAGAGACAAAGCTCTAGACACTTTCATTCGAGGGCTACAAGGTGACTTGCCTCGGCTATTATGCATGAAAGAACCAGCAGACTTACCTACCGCACTACATCTCTGCTTAAAAATGGAAAATCAAACCTTTAGGTCGAAACATGCCACTTTTAAAGGACATCCGACACATTTTAGAAACAGTAATAGTAAACCCATACCAGCCCCACGGAATGTCATCCTCTCAAACAGACAACCACCACCAATCCCTTTCAGACAACAACAGCCACGACAATACTTACACTACGGACAACTACCACCAATTCTGGGTATCAACCAATTGCCAACCCACGGCAATACACTGTTGTCACAACCTCTCAACAGGTTGCACCACCTAGGCCAATGGCCCCGAAACCGCTACCGCGTCCAGAACCAATGGATGTGGATTCCAGCGTTCAAACGAAATTCGTCAACTACATGAACAGACCACGATTTGAAGCTGGGAAAAGACCCCCCGGTCCTATACCAGACGGACAGAAACGACAGAGAAACTTTAACATACAGACAAACAACGACGAAATAACAGAACCTTCGACAGTAACTTACGATACCACAACTAATTATGAACAAGCAGTCGCTGAATACGAGATACACGCAGACGTAGAACAAACAATAGAAGAATACGTAGAACAAGTAGACCAATATGACAACAACTATGAAGATGACACTTGCGAATTTTATGACTACTCTGCACAAAATATTTTAGAGTAAAGAGTTCCTCTCTCCCATACTTTACTTGTAGATTGAGGAACGGCAAAATAATTAAAATTCTCATTGACACTGGATCTAATAGAAATTACATCAAGCCGAAATTTGTAGAAAACCCACTCCAAATAAAAACCCTTTTCACGCCGTCTCGATAGGAGGCAATACACTGGTAACACACCACAAAAATGCCAACTTGTTCAATATAACAGATGTTGAGGTGAAATTTTTCTTATTAAAAGACCTAGAAACTTTTGATGCTTTTTTAGGTAACGACACCTTAAAGGAATTAGGAGCAGAAATAAATCCAAGTAAAAACCTAATGATAATCAAAAACAAGATAAAAATCCCTTTAAAAGAACAAATCTTCAAAGCAGTAAATACAATAGTACTAAGAACAAGCCACCTGTCAGAAACACAGAAAACAAATCTAAACCAACTCTTAAAAAAATTTCCAAACCTCTTCGCCAATCCAAATCAAAAACTGACCTACACAACCAAGGTTTGTACCTTGTCGCGCCCGCTATATTTCAGCGAGCTTTGGATGACATACTTCATGAACATATCGGTAAGATATGTTTCATTTACATAGACGATATCATCATATTTAGTAAAGATGATGAATCCCATTACAGGAACTTGGAGTTAATTTTTCGAACTTTACAAGATGCCAACATGAAATGTCAGTTAGATAAATGCAAGTTCATGAAGAATAAAGTCGAATTTCTAGGTTTTGTAATTTCCGATAAAGGCATCGAAACAAATCCAAATAAAGTCGCAGCGATAGCCAACTATCCCTGCCCTAAAACTCTAAAAGAGCTGAGATCTTTTCTTGCACTCTCCGGCTACTACCGAAGATTCATACAAAGTTATGCTAAGTTAGCAAAACCCCTTACGTCTCTTTTAAGGGGGGAAGATGGACACGTGTCCAAAAACAGGTCATCAAAAAAAACCAATTACTCTTGACTCCGAAGCATTGAAGGCTTTTCAAAAACTACGAAGTTGTCTTATTTCAAAGGAAATAATTCTTCGCTATCCAGATTTTACTAAAGAATTTCACTTGACAACGGACGCGTCTAATTACGCAATAGGAGCAGTCCTATCGCAAGACAACCAACCAATTTCATTCCTATCGAGAACACTAGCAAAAGCAGAAGAAAACTATGCAGCTAACGAAAAAGAAATGCTGGCCATCATCTGGTCACTTAAAGCTCTCAAAAATTATTTATATGGGAAAGCAAAAGTCAAAATATTCACCGACCACCAATCCCTAACACATTCCTTGAGCAGTTGGAACGGAAATGCTAGAATTAAAAGATGGAAATCCTACCTAGAAGAATATGACTACGAAATATTCTACAAACCAGGAAAGGAGAACGTCGTAGCTGACGCACTCTCGAGAATATCAACTGATCAAATCAATTCCATAGCCTCAACTCAGCATAGTGCAGAAAGCTCAAGTCACGAACTAATACCCAGTATGGAAGTCCCCATTAATGTTCTCAAGAACCAAATATTTCTTAACAAGCAGATAAATCCGACTACATATTCTCTATACCATTCCCCACGTTCCATCGACACGAAATATACAAAAAGGAATTTAACGACAAAGAATTAGTAGAAACTCTTAAAAAATACCTCAACCCTTCGGTTATAAATTGCATCCAAACAACTGAGGATATAATGGGGAAAATACAACTATTATATCCTAAATATTTCAAAACGTCAAAACCCGATTCTCTCAATCCATGACTGTAGACCTCACCAACGAATCTAGACAAGAGGAGGAAATCCTCAAAATCCACAATAGAGCACACCGCAGTGCCGAAGAAAATAAAATTCAATTAGCAGCAAAAATTCTACTTCCCCAAAATGAAACAAAAAAAAAGCAACATAGTAAGGCAATGCAAAATTTGTAAGGAATCTAAATATGACCGACATCCCCTAATCCAGAAATAAAAAAAACTCCAATACCAGAATATCCCGGTCACATCATTCACATCGACATTTACTCAACCAAAGGCCATTTAGTTCTTACAAGCAATAGATAAATTCTCAAAACTAGCACAGGCACGCATAATCAATTCAAAAGCAATAGAAGACATTCGAACACCACTTAGGGACATTATTTTCTATTATGGAGTTCCTAAGTTCGTTGTAATAGATAATGAGAAATCTCTCAACTCAAGGTCCATAAAATTCATGCTTGAGGATCAGTTAAATATTACAATTTACACTGCGCCACCATATAAGAGTACAGTTAATGGACAAGTAGAAAGGTTCCATTCGACACTTTCCGAAGTAATGAGATGCTTACAGAAAGAAAACCACCACAGAACCTTCGAAGAACTTCTAGATAGAGCCGTATACGAATATAACTACTCTTCCATTCCACAACCAAAAAGCGACCATTAGAGGTATTCTTCGGAAGGAGAGTCACGACAAACCCAGACCAGTACGAACAGGCCAGACAAGACAATATTGACAAACTTAAGACAGCACAAAATAAAAATTTACAATTCCACAACAAAAGCAGAAACGAAATAATAACTTATGAGCCAGGACAAGAAATATATGTAAAAGTAAACACACGTTTAGGTTCAAAACTTTCCCCAAGATTAAGAGAAAAACTTGTTAAAGAAGATAAAAATACAAACATTTTAACAGAATCTGGAAGAATCGTACATAAAAGTAACATCAAATCATAATATTTGCAGGGTATTACTATGGACAATAACGGAAGCTACGATGGACATTACAAGCTACACGAACGCTCAGACAGTGACCAAAAAAAACTAAAAACTAAAAGCGAAAAGCAAAATTAAAAAAAAAATATATAAGAAAAGAAACAAATCATTGCAAAGTAAACAAGACTCAAAAGAGTCCATAGTAAAAGAGTAAATAACATAAATAAGTGTAAAGCGATAAATCAAACAAAAAGATCACAACGGTGATATAACTTATTCCAACTTTGCGATTCCCAAGGGACCCTCCAAGGTAGAAGGAAAAAAACCATCCACTGGTTATAAACTTATAATATAAAACAAAAAAAAAAAACAAAAAAAAAAAAGGAATAATATAGCGTTTAAATTTCATCTTATCGCTTATGGCCAATCGTCATAACTTAATTCGACCCCCCATATTAGATCCTGAAGAAATAGAACAAGTGAACGAAGCACAAAGACAACGTTCAATTGAGAGACAAAACAATAGGCATTTAGAACATCAACAAAACAGACCCACCATGAACGAAGATAACAGAGCCGCTCTAACAGCCGCTATAAGCGAAATATTAGCCGAACAATTGCCAATATTATTAAGACAACATACCAATCCTGTAGAAGATTTTCTAAGTCTCCCAGATCATGTTATTGCGCCAGAACATCAAAGAAATTTGACAGATCTTGACAGAGTACCCGACATAGCAAAAGGTTTGCGTGAGTTTAGTGGAAACCCCGAAGAATTTAGCTCATGGAAAAAAAGTGTAGAGCGTGTTTTACAAGCATATAACTCATACCAAGGTACGCCCAAATATCATAATATCTTGCACACCATCCGAGACAAGATAACGAAAAGTGCAGACCAAGCTTTAGAAGCATATAAGGTACCGCTTAACTGGGATGCCATGTGTAGATGTCTTTCGCTGCATTATGCAGATAAACGAGACATAGCAACCCTAGTATATGAAATGACTACATTAGTACAAGGTACGAATCAATCAGTGGAAGATTTCCATAAAGACGTATACAGACACTTGTCCCTAATTTTAAATAAAACGAGTAGCATGGATATTGACAGAAACGGGGAAGCAATGTTGACAAAATTATACAGAGACAAAGCTCTAGACACTTTCATTCGAGGGCTACAAGGTGACTTGCCTCGGCTATTAGGCATGAAAGAACCAGCAGACTTACCTACCGCACTACATCTCTGCTTAAAAATGGAAAATCAAACCTTTAGGTCGAAACATGCCACTTTTAAAGGACATCCGACACATTTTAGAAACAGTAATAGTAAACCCATACCAGCCCCACGGAATGTCATCCTCTCAAACAGACAACCACCACCAATCCCTTTCAGACAACAACAGCCACGACAATACTTACACTACGGACAACTACCACCAATTCTGGGTATCAACCAATTGCCAACCCACGGCAATACACTGTTGTCACAACCTCTCAACAGGTTGCACCACCTAGGCCAATGGCCCGAAACCGCTACCGCGTCCAGAACCAATGGATGTGGATTCCAGCGTTCAAACGAAATTCGTCAACTACATGAACAGACCACGATTTGAAGCTGGGAAAAGACCCCCCGGTCCTATACCAGACGGACAGAAACGACAGAGAAACTTTAACATACAGACAAACAACGACGAAATAACAGAACCTTCGACAGTAACTTACGATACCACAACTAATTATGAACAAGCAGTCGCTGAATACGAGATACACGCAGACGTAGAACAAACAATAGAAGAATACGTAGAACAAGTAGACCAATATGACAACAACTATGAAGATGACACTTGCGAATTTTATGACTACTCTGCACAAAATATTTTAGAGTAAAGAGTTCCTCTCTCCCATACTTTACTTGTAGATTGAGGAACGGCAAAATAATTAAAATTCTCATTGACACTGGATCTAATAGAAATTACATCAAGCCGAAATTTGTAGAAAACCCCACTCCAAATAAAAACCCTTTTCACGCCGTCTCGATAGGAGGCAATACACTGGTAACACACCACAAAAAAGGCCAACTTGTTCAATATAACAGATGTTGAGGTGAAATTTTTCTTATTAAAAGACCTAGAAACTTTTGATGCTTTTTTAGGTAACGACACCTTAAAGGAATTAGGAGCAGAAATAAATCCAAGTAAAACCTAATGATAATCAAAAACAAGATAAAAATCCCTTTAAAAGAACAAATCTTCGAAGCAGTAAATACAATAATATGACCGACATCCCCCTAATCCAGAAATAAAAAAAACTCCAATACCAGAATATCCGGTCACATCATTCACATCGACATTTACTCAACCAAAGGCCATTTAGTTCTTACAGCAATAGATAAATTCTCAAACTAGCATAGGCACGCATAATCAATTCAAAAGCAATAGAAGACATTCGAACACCACTTAGGGACATTATTTTCTATTATGGAGTTCCTAAGTTCGTTGTAATAGATAATGAGAAATCTCTCAACTCAAGGTCCATAAAATTCATGCTTAAGGATCAGTTAAATATTACAATTTACACTGCGCCACCATATAAGAGTACAGTTAATGGACAAGTAGAAAGGTTCCATTCGACACTTTCCGAAGTAATGAGATGCTTACAGAAAGAAAACCACCACAGAACCTTCGAAGAACTTCTAGATAGAGCCGTATACGAATATAACTACTCTTTCCATTCCACAACCAAAAAGCGACCATTAGAGGTATTCTTCGGAAGGAGAGTCACGACAAACCCAGACCAGTACGAACAGGCCAGACAAGACAATATTGACAAACTTAAGACAGCACAAAATAAAAATTTACAATTCCACAACAAAAGCAGAAACGAAATAATAACTTATGAGCCAGGACAAGAAATATATGTAAAAGTAAACACACGTTTAGGTTCAAAACTTTCCCCAAGATTTAAGAAAGAACTTGTTAAAGAAGATAAAATATACAAACATTTTAACAGAATCTGGAAGAATCGTACATAAAAGTAACATCAAATCATAATATTTGCAGGGTATTACTATGGACAATAACGGAAGCTACGATGGACATTACAAGCTACACGAACGCTCAGACAGTGACCAAAAAAACTAAAAACTAAAAAGCGAAAAGCAAAATTTAAAAAAAAAATATATAAGAAAAGAAACAAATCATTGCAAAGTAAACAAGACTCAAAAGAGTCCATAGTAAAAGAGTAAATAACATAAATAAGTGTAAAGCGATAAATCAAACAAAAAGATCACAACGGTGATATAACTTATTCCAACTTTGCGATTCCCAAGGACCCTCCAAGGTAGAAGGAAAAAACCATCCACACTGGTTTATAAACTTATAATATAAAACAAAAAAAAAAAAAAAAAAAAAGGAATAATATAGCGTTTAAATTTCATCTTATCGCTTATGGCCATCGTCATAACTTAATTCGACCCCCATATTAGATCCTGAAGAAATAGAACAAGTGAACGAAGCACAAAGACAACGTTCAATTGAGAGACAAAACAATAGGCATTTAGAACATCAACAAAACAGACCACCATGAACGAAGATAACAGAGCCGCTCTAACAGCCGCTATAAGCGAAATATTAGCCGAACAATTGCCAATATTATTAAGACAACATACCAATCCTGTAGAAGAATTTTCTAAGTCTCCCAGATCATGTATTGCGCCAGAACATCAAAGAAATTTGACAGATCTGACAGAGTACCGACATAGCAAAAGGTTTGCGTGAGTTTAGTGGAAACCCCGAAGAATTTAGCTCATGGAAAAAAAGTGTAGAGCGTGTTTTACAAGCATATAACTCATACCAAGGTACGCCCAAATATCATAATATCTTGCACACATCCGAGACAAGATAACGAAAGTGCAGACCAGCTTTAGAAGCATATAAGGTACCGCTTAACTGGGATCCATGTGTAGATGTCTTTCGTCTGCATTATCGAGCAGATAAACGACATAATAGCACCTAGTATCTGCAATGACTACATTAGTACAAGTGTAGAATCAATCAGTGGAAGATTTCATAAGAGTATACAGACACACCTTGTTGTCCTATTTTAAATAAACGAGTAGCATATTGACAGAAACAAAGCTCTAGCAAATCATACGAGACAGAGCTCTAGACCTTTCTTCGACTTGCTACAAGGTGATTTAGTTTCATGAAAGGAACACAGCAGTTACTTACCGCAGCTACATCTCTGCTTAAATGGAAAATCAAACCTTTAGTCG